>NC_079136.1:84445689-84745689 GCF_945859705.1 Episyrphus balteatus | reverse complement strand
TTGAAATGTGATTTTCTTCAAAAGTGAATTTTTTCACTCCAATTGAATTGTATGCGAAGGATATCGACTCACAGAGCACAAAAATGTATTTTCTATAAGTTTTGGACTTGTAGTTTTGTTTTTAGAGAGTTTTGAATTTTGCAAGTTTGGGGGTGTTTAGAGGCTCCGTTAAGGAGATATGACGATTTAAACATTTTGAAATGTGATTTTCTTCAAACGTGAATTTTTTCACTCCAATTGAATTGTATGCGAAGGATATCGACTCACAGAGCACAAAAATGTATTTTCTATAAGTTTTGGACTTTTAGTTTTGTTTTTAGAGAGTTTTGAATTTTGCAAGTTTGGGGGTGTTTAGAGGCTCCGTTAAGGAGGTATGACGATTTAAACATTTTGAAATGTGATTTTCTTCAAAAGTGAATTTTTTCACTCCAATTGAATTGTATGCGAAGGATATCGACTCACAGAGCACAAAAATGTATTTTCTATAAGTTTTGGACTTGTAGTTTTGTTTTTAGAGAGTTTTGAATTTTGCAAGTTTGGGGGTGTTTAGAGGCTCCGTTAAGGAGATATGACGATTTAAACATTTTGAAATGTGATTTTCTTCAAACGTGAATTTTTCACTCCAATTGAATTGTATGCGAAGGATATCGACTCACAGAGCACAAAAATGTATTTTCTATAAGTTTTGGACTTGTAGTTTTGTTTTTAGAGAGTTTTGAATTTTGCAAGTTTGGGGGTGTTTAGAGGCTCCGTTAAGGAGATATGACGATTTAAACATTTTGAAATGTGATTTTCTTCAAACGTGAATTTTTTCACTCCAATTGAATTGTATGCGAAGGATATCGACTCACAGAGCACAAAAATGTATTTTCTATAAGTTTTGGACTTTTAGTTTTGTTTTTAGAGAGTTTTGAATTTTGCAAGTTTGGGGGTGTTTAGAGGCTCCGTTAAGGAGGTATGACGATTTAAACATTTTGAAATGTGATTTTCTTCAAACGTGAATTTTTTCACTCCAATTGAATTGTATGCGAAGGATATCGACTCACAGAGCACAAAAATGTATTTTCTATAAGTTTTGGACTTGTAGTTTTGTTTTTAGAGAGTTTTGAACTTTGCAAGTTTGGGGGTGTTTAGAGGCTCCGTTAAGGAGATATGACGATTTAAACATTTTGAAATGTGATTTTCATCAAACGTGAATTTTTTCACTCCAATTGAATTGTATGCGAAGGATATCGACCCACAGAGCACAAAAATGTATTTTCTATAAGTTTTGGACTTGTAGTTTTGTTTTTAGAGAGTTTTGAATTTTGCAAGTTTGGGGGTGCTTAGAGGCTCCGTTAAGGAGATATGCCGATTTAAACATTTTGAAATGTGATTTTCTTCAAACGTGAATTTTTTCACTCCAATTGAATTGTATGCGAAGGATATCGACTCACAGAGCACAAAAATGTATTTTCTATAAGTTTTGGACTTGTAGTTTTGTTTTTAGAGAGTTTTGAATTTTGCAAGTTTGGGGGTGCTTAGAGGCTCCGTTAAGGATGACGATTTAAACATTTTGAAATGTGATTTTCTTCAAACGTGAATTTTTTCACTCCAATTGAATTGTATGCGAAGGATATCGACTCACAGAGCACAAAAATGTATTTTCTATAAGTTTTGGACTGTAGTTTTGTTTTTAGAGAGTTTTGAATTTTGCAAGTTTGGGGGTGTTTAGAGGCTCCGTTAAGGAGATATGACGATTTAAACATTTTGAAATGTGATTTTCTTCAAACGTGAATTTTTTCACTCCAATTGAATTGTATGCGAAGGATATCGACTCACAGAGCACAAAAATGTATTTTCTATAAGTTTTGGACTTGTAGTTTTGTTTTTAGAGAGTTTTGAATTTTGCAAGTTTGGGGGTGTTTAGAGGCTCCGTTAAGGAGGTATGACGATTTAAACATTTTGAAATGTGATTTTCTTCAAAAGTGAATTTTTTCACTCCAATTGAATTGTATGCGAAGGATATCGACTCACAGAGCACAAAAATGTATTTTCTATAAGTTTTGGACTTGTAGTTTTGTTTTTAGAGAGTTTTGAATTTTGCAAGTTTGGGGGTGTTTAGAGGCTCCGTTAAGGAGATATGACGATTTAAACATTTTGAAATGTGATTTTCTTCAAACGTGAATTTTTTCACTCCAATTGAATTGTATGCGAAGGATATCGACTCACAGAGCACAAAAATGTATTTTCTATAAGTTTTGGACTTGTAGTTTTGTTTTTAGAGAGTTTTGAATTTTGCAAGTTTGGGGGTGTTTAGAGGCTCCGTTAAGGAGATATGCCGATTTAAACATTTTTAAATGTCATTTTCTTCAAACGTGAATTTTTTCACTCCAATTGAATTGTATGCGAAGGATATCGACTCACAGAGCACAAAAATGTATTTTCTATAAGTTTTGGACTTGTAGTTTTGTTTTTAGAGAGTTTTGAACTTTGCAAGTTTGGGGGTGTTTAGAGGCTCCGTTAAGGAGATATGACGATTTAAACATTTTGAAATGTGATTTTCATCAAACGTGAATTTTTTCACTCCAATTGAATTGTATGCGAAGGATATCGACCCACAGAGCACAAAAATGTGTTTTCTATAAGTTTTGGACTTGTAGTTTTGTTTTTAGAGAGTTTTGAATTTTGCAAGTTTGGGGGTGCTTAGAGGCTCCGTTAAGGAGATATGCCGATTTAAACATTTTGAAATGTGATTTTCTTCAAACGTGAATTTTTTCACTCCAATTGAATTGTATGCGAAGGATATCGACTCACAGAGCACAAAAATGTATTTTCTATAAGTTTTGGACTTGTAGTTTTGTTTTTAGAGAGTTTTGAATTTTGCAAGTTTGGGGGTGCTTAGAGGCTCCGTTAAGGATGACGATTTAAACATTTTGAAATGTGATTTTCTTCAAACGTGAATTTTTTCACTCCAATTGAATTGTATGCGAAGGATATCGACTCACAGAGCACAAAAATGTATTTTCTATAAGTTTTGGACTTGTAGTTTTGTTTTTATAGAGTTTTGAATTTTGCAAGTTTGGGGGTGTTTAGAGGCTCCGTTAAGGAGATATGACGATTTAAACATTTTGAAATGTGATTTTCTTCAAACGTGAATTTTTTCACTCCAATTGAATTGTATGCGAAGGATATCGACCCACAGAGTACAAAAATGTATTTTCTATAAGTTTTGTGCTTGTAGTTTTGTTTTTAGAGAGTTTTGAATTTTGCAAGTTTGGGGGTGTTTAGAGGCTCCGTTAAGGATGACGATTTAAACATTTTGAAATGTGATTTTCTTCAAAAGTGAATTTGTTCACTCCAATTGAATTGTATGCGAAGGATATCGACTCACAGAGCACAAAAATGTATTTTCTATAAGTTTTGGACTTGTAGTTTTGTTTTTAGAGAGTTTTGAATTTTGCAAGTTTGGGGGTGTTTAGAGGCTCCGTTAAGGAGATATGACGATTTAAACATTTTGAAATGTGATTTTCTTCAAAAGTGAATTTTTTCACTCCAATTGAATTGTATGCGAAGGATATCGACTCACAGAGCACAAAAATGTATTTTCTATAAGTTTTGGACTTGTAGTTTTGTTTTTAGAGAGTTTTGAATTTTGCAAGTTTGGGGGTGCTTAGAGGCTCCGTTAAGGATGACGATTTAAACATTTTGAAATGTGATTTTCTTCAAACGTGAATTTTTTCACTCCCATTGAATTGTATGCGAAGGATATCGACTCACAGAGCATAAAAATGTATTTTCTATAAGTTTTGGACTTGTATTTTTGTTTTTAGAGAGTTTTGAATTTTGCAAGTTTGGGGGTGTTTAGAGGCTCCGTTAAGGAGATATGACGATTTAAACATTTTGAAATGTGATTTTCTTCAAACGTGAATTTTTTCACTCCAATTGAATTGTATGCGAAGGATATCGACTCACAGAGCACAAAAATGTATTTTCTATAAGTTTTGGACTTGTAGTTTTGTTTTTAGAGAGTTTTGAATTTTGCAAGTTTGGGGGTGTTTAGAGGCTCCGTTAAGGAGATATGACGATTTAAACATTTTGAAATGTGATTTTCTTCAAACGTGAATTTTTTCACTCCAATTGAATTGTATGCGAAGGATATCGACTCACAGAGCACAAAAATGTATTTTCTATAAGTTTTGGACTTGTAGTTTTGTTTTTAGAGAGTTTTGAATTTTGCAAGTTTGGGGGTGTTTAGAGGCTCCGTTAAGGAGATATGCCGATTTAAACATTTTTAAATGTCATTTTCTTCAAACGTGAATTTTTTCACTCCAATTGAATTGTATGCGAAGGATATCGACTCACAGAGCACAAAAATGTATTTTCTATAAGTTTTGGACTTGTAGTTTTGTTTTTAGAGAGTTTTGAACTTTGCAAGTTTGGGGGTGTTTAGAGGCTCCGTTAAGGAGATATGACGATTTAAACATTTTGAAATGTGATTTTCATCAAACGTGAATTTTTTCACTCCAATTGAATTGTATGCGAAGGATATCGACCCACAGAGCACAAAAATGTATTTTCTATAAGTTTTGGACTTGTAGTTTTGTTTTTAGAGAGTTTTGAATTTTGCAAGTTTGGGGGTGCTTAGAGGCTCCGTTAAGGATGACGATTTAAACATTTTGAAATGTGATTTTCTTCAAACGTGAATTTTTTCACTCCAATTGAATTGTATGCGAAGGATATCGACTCACAGAGCACAAAAATGTATTTTCTATAAGTTTTGGACTTGTAGTTTTGTTTTTAGAGAGTTTTGAATTTTGCAAGTTTGGGGGTGCTTAGAGGCTCCGTTAAGGATGACGATTTAAACATTTTGAAATGTGATTTTCTTCAAACGTGAATTTTTTCACTCCAATTGAATTGTATGCGAAGGATATCGACTCACAGAGCACAAAAATGTATTTTCTATAAGTTTTGGACTTGTAGTTTTGTTTTTATAGAGTTTTGAATTTTGCAAGTTTGGGGGTGTTTAGAGGCTCCGTTAAGGAGATATGACGATTTAAACATTTTGAAATGTGATTTTCTTCAAACGTGAATTTTTTCACTCCAATTGAATTTTATGCGAAGGATATCGACCCACAGAGTACAAAAATGTATTTTCTATAAGTTTTGGGCTTGTAGTTTTGTTTTTAGAGAGTTTTGAATTTTGCAAGTTTGGGGGTGTTTAGAGGCTCCGTTAAGGATGACGATTTAAACATTTTGAAATGTGATTTTCTTCAAACGTGAATTTTTTCACTCCAATTGAATTGTATGCGAAGGATATCGACTCACAGAGCACAAAAATGTATTTTCTATAAGTTTTGGACTTGTAGTTTTGTTTTTAGAGAGTTTTGAATTTTGCAAGTTTGGGGGTGTTTAGAGGCTCCGTTAAGGAGATATGACGATTTAAACATTTTGAAATGTGATTTTCTTCAAAAGTGAATTTTTTCACTCCAATTGAATTGTATGCGAAGGATATCGACTCACAGAGCACAAAAATGTATTTTCTATAAGTTTTGGACTTGTAGTTTTGTTTTTAGAGAGTTTTGAATTTTGCAAGTTTGGGGGTGTTTAGAGGCTCCGTTAAGGAGATATGACGATTTAAACATTTTGAAATGTGATTTTCTTCAAACGTGAATTTTTTCACTATAATTGAATTGTATGCGAAGGATATCGACTCACAGAGCACAAAAATGTATTTTCTATAAGTTTTGGACTTGTAGTTTTGTTTTTAGAGAGTTTTGAATTTTGCAAGTTTGGGGGTGTTTAGAGGCTCCGTTAAGGAGATATGACGATTTAAACATTTTGAAATGTGATTTTCTTCAAACGTGAATTTTTTCACTCCAATTGAATTGTATGCGAAGGATATCGACTCACAGAGCACAAAAGTGTATTTTCTATAAGTTTTGGACTTGTAGTTTTGTTTTTAGAGAGTTTTGAATTTTGCAAGTTTGGGGGTGTTTAGAGGCTCCGTTTAGGAGATATGACGATTTAAACATTTTGAAATGTGATTTTCTTCAAACGTGAATTTTTTCACTCCAATTGAATTGTATGCGAAGGATATCGACCCACAGAGCACAAAAATGTATTTTCTATAAGTTTTGGACTTGTAGTTTTGTTTTTAGAGAGTTTTGAATTTTGCAAGTTTGGGGGTGTTTAGAGGCTCCGTTAAGGAGATATGACGATTTAAACATTTTGAAATGTGATTTTCTTCAAAAGTGAATTTGTTCACTCCAATTGAATTGTATGCGAAGGATATCGACTCACAGAGCACAAAAATGTATTTTCTATAAGTTTTGGACTTGTAGTTTTGTTTTTAGAGAGTTTTGAATTTTGCAAGTTTGGGGGTGTTTAGAGGCTCCGTTAAGGAGATATGACGATTTAAACATTTTGAAATGTGATTTTCTTCAAAAGTGAATTTTTTCACTCCAATTGAATTGTATGCGAAGGATATCGACTCACAGAGCACAAAAATGTATTTTCTATAAGTTTTGGACTTGTAGTTTTGTTTTTAGAGAGTTTTGAATTTTGCAAGTTTGGGGGTGTTTAGAGGCTCCGTTAAGGAGATATGACGATTTAAACATTTTGAAATGTGATTTTCTTCAAAAGTGAATTTTTTCACTCCAATTGAATTGTATGCGAAGGATATCGACTCACAGAGCACAAAAATGTATTTTCTATAAGTTTTGGACTTGTAGTTTTGTTTTTAGAGAGTTTTTAATTTTGCAAGTTTGGGGGTGTTTAGAGGCTCCGTTAAGGAGATATGACGATTTAAACATTTTGAAATGTGATTTTCTTCAAAAGTGAATTTTGTCACTCCAATTGAATTGTATGCGAAGGATATCGACTCACAGAGCACAAAAATGTATTTTCTATAAGTTTTGGACTTGTAGTTTTGTTTTTAGAGAGTTTTGAATTTTGCAAGTTTGGGGGTGTTCAGAGGCTCCGTTAAGGGGATATGACGATTTAAACATTTTGAAATGTGATTTTCTTCAAACGTGAATTTTTTCACTCCAATTGAATTGTATGCGAAGGATATCGACTCACAGAGCACAAAAATGTATTTTCTATAAGTTTTGGACTTGTAGTTTTGTTTTTAGAGAGTTTTGAATTTTGCAAGTTTGGGGGTGTTTAGAGGCTCCGTTTAGGAGATATGACGATTTAAACATTTTGAAATGTGATTTTCTTCAAACGTGATTTTTTCACTCCAATTGAATTGTATGCGAAGGATATCGACTCACAGAGCACAAAAATGTATTTTCTATACGTTTTGGACTTGTAGTTTTGTTTTTAGAGAATTTTGAATTTTGCAAGTTTGGGGGTGATTTTCTTCAAACGTGAATTTTTCAACTCCAATTGAATTGTATGCGAAGGATATCGACTCACAGAGCACAAAAATGTATTTTCTATAAGCTTTGGACTTGTAGTTTTGTTTTTAGAGAATTTTGAATGTTGCAAGTTTGGGGGTGTTTAGACGCTCCGTTAAATAGATATGACGATTTAAACATTTTGAAATGTGATTTTCTTCAAACGTGATTTTTTCACTCCAATTGAATTGTATGCGAAGGATATCGACTCACAGAGCACAAAAATGTATTTTCTATAAGTTTTGTACTTGTAGTTTTGTTTTTAGAGAATTTTGAATTTTGCAAGTTTGGGGGTGTTTAGACACTCCGTTACCGAAATATGACGATTTAAAAATTTTGAAATGTGATTTTCTTCAAACGTGAATTTTTCAACTCCAATTGAATTGTATGCGAAGGATATCGACTCACAGAGCACAAAAATGTATTTTCTATAAGTTTTGTACTTGTAGTTTTGTTTTTATAGAATTTTGAATTTTGCAAGTTTGATGGTGTTTAGACGCTTGGTTAAGGAGTTTTGACGATTTAAACATTTTGAAATGTGATTTTCTTCAAACGTGAATTTTTCAACTCGAATTGAATTGTATGCGAAGGATATCGACTCACAGAGCACAAAAATGTATTTTCTATAAGTTTTGGACTTGTAGTTTTGTTTTTAGAGAGTTTTGAATTTTGCAAGTTTGGGGGTGTTTAGAGGCTCCGTTAAGTAGATATGACGATTTAAACATTTTGAAATGTGATTTTCTTCAAACGTGAATTTTTTCACTCCAATTGAATTGTATGCGAAGGATATCGACTCACAGAGCACAAAAATGTATTTTCTATAAGTTTTGGACTTGTAGTTTTGTTTTTAGAGAATTTTGAATTTTGCAAGTTTTGGGGTGTCTAGACGCTCGGTTAACGAGATTTAAAGATTTAAAGATTTTGAAATCTGATTTTCTTCAAACGTGAATTTTTCAACTCCAATTGAATTGTATGCGAATGATATCGACTCACAGAGCACAAAAATGTATTTTCTATAAGTTTTGGACTTGTAGTTTTGTTTTTAGAGAATTTTGAATTTTGCAAGTTTTGGGGTGTCTAGACGCTCGGATAACGAGATTTGACGATTTAAAGATTTTGAAATCTGATTTTCTTCAAACGTGAATTTTTTCACTCCAATAGAATTGTATGCGAAGGATATCGACTCACGGAGCCAGTGGCGTACGTTGATTTGCCGGGGTCCCGGGGCAAGACTAAATTTTTGGACTCCTTTGATATTTGCGGGCCTATTTTATATAAAATAAATAAGTACATACCTACTAATTAAAAAGTTCCTATACTCCCTAATCTTTTTGCGGCGCCTGACGTATCATTTTGGTCACTAAGGTTATTTATATTTAATTTTTCTTTCAAAAAAGCAATTTATTTATTTTAGGGCGCCTGAGGTAATATTTTTTTTTTAGATGAAATGATATGTAGCTGGCTACCAATTCATTATGCATTACATTAAGGAATATAAAATTTAATTTGTCTCTCTTGCGTACGAAGTGATTAATGTTAAATATCTTATCTTTTTGCTTCGTTACTTGTATAAAAAGTTGCCTTCCCAGCATTGTCTCCACTCGGTGCCCTGGGGCATATCGGGTGCCCCGGGGCACCGCCCCACTTGCCTTAATGGTGAGTACGCCCCTGCTCCTGCTTTTAATGTTCGGACAATTGCCTTGCGGCTTATGGTGAAGCCAGTTACCTGGATAAAAAGCTCCTAATAAACCTTATCTTTCTACATCTTGGTACTCTTGTTGTTATACGACTGAGTAACTTACTATAATAAAGAAATATCAGTTTAGTTACATTATAAGTTATTGTTTAGCTACAAAATTAATTTATTAATATATGAAATGTACCTTACTTTTGTTAATACATGTAAATATAACATGCTTTATGGTGTAAGTAAATTGCCTTTGGGGCTTACGTCAACTTTGAGCTTGTTAAGCATAGCATTGTTAAGTATCATAAAGAACATCTTCAAAAAAAAAAATGATAATTAATATTTTTCGGTTGTTTTGCTTTTTTTGCTGTGAAATGTCTAAATTATGTTCCCTAACATGTCATGAAGATTCATCCCTTGGTGTATAGCTCGGGGCTTGACTATTAATAACAGAAGTTGTACAAATCTGTATGCACATTTCAATTTGCTAATAATTTTGCTTACAAAGGGGGATCAAGCCCCCCCCCCCCCCAAGCCTTCAAAATCATGTTATTATTTACCTGATTTCATCATAATGTAAATGATTAACTGAAATTTGTTCGTAAATCTTAGAGACTTAGAGGCAGCTCCAATGCTCGAGCCCCCTCCAAATTCTAAAACGGTTGTTTGTGTTTGTTTGAGTAAGAGCCTTAGCTGGCGTTGAGAGTTGGGGTGAATTTTGTTAGTATTTTAGTCCAATTCGGAATTCTTCAGATCATTTTTTTCTATTTTGACGTCGAATTACATCACTGTACATTTTGCAAAACTTCTTATGTAATCTTAAAACTCCGTATTTTGTCGTCTTAAGTATATTTACTTTTTTTTCAAAAATAATATTTTTGTAAAAAATATTTGAAATAGAAATTTTTGATCTCTATCTCAAAATCTTAGTTGTATTGTAAACATAACTACTGGTTTCTTTAAGCAAATTCAAGTTTGATTTGGATTTAAATAGCAACATATTACGAAAAAATGTATATTTTGAATTTAACATTAAAAAGAATTTCATTGAAAATTAGTTTTTAAGACTTTCACGTTCTGCATTTCAATTTTTGCGCATTTAATTGCCGAAAGAGAAATTAGATTTTCTGCATTTTTTCACTCATTTAAATTTTCTGATCGAACACAATTCAATTTGTTCCTGTTCGTGACAAAATACTTTCAAAACTTATAATTTTATTGTTTTGTATGTTTATTTGCTGTTAATTTAATACAAAATACATAAAACACAATAGGCATGAAATATAATAATTCATCAATGCCTCTGTGTTTGCAACCTCATTCGCTTTGCAATCTTCCATGTTCCGCATTTCACTTACATATTTGATTTGTCTCGAAAAATATGTCTTCTTATTTTTTTTAATTAAAATTTCCAATATATTGCATCCATGTTCAAAGCAGCAGTAATTTCATTTAATAAACAAAATAAAAATGGATGATCCTTCAGTTTTGACAGTTCGAAGCAATTTCAAAGTTTTCGAAATCGATCGAAATGAAGAATATCCTATGATATTTCATTTCACGTCAAATAGAAAAGTAATTTCAATTCACTTTGTTCGGAATGCGATCATGAGCGTTTATAACAAAAATAATAATAAGTATAGCTCAAAAACTAGGCGTGATAAGAATAAATCTGTAAACTGTTTTGAATTCAGCACATGACAAAGTTCGAAGCTGTTGAGAGCAGTAAAATGCAACTATGCCACTTTCAGTACCGCAGCACAGCGCTTCTCGACCAAAAATGAATTAAAATGATATACCCTCTTAAAAAATTTTGAAAAATTTTCTAGCCCCCCTCCAAATTTTTTTCTGGATACGCCACTGGCCTCAGCTCTTAGCTTAATATTGTAGGTGTTGCCGTAGTGCTTAAAGATACATATATTTTTATATTTGTATTCAATTTCTGAGAAAATTGAATCTCCGTTAACGATGGATAATTTCTTTATGAAATTTAAATAAAGTTTTTGAAAAAAGTGTTAGTTTTAGATAATAAAACGGCAACAGTGGCAATTTTTAACCCATAGAGCTTAAAGTACTTTTAATCACCAACGGTGTATGAAAAAATTATCAAAATCGGAGCAGATCTTCCGGCCTAAGTGCTGGCGTAAACAATAACATACGGAACGTTTGGGATTATGTTCATAGTAAAATAATAATAAAATAATAATAATAATAATAATAATACATTTTTCTGGTATAAAATAATATAAACATGTTTATTGTAATACCGTACTTCTTTTACGTGGTCTTACATTCTTCGTTTTATGTAACAAGAACCTTTGAAGCCAAATACCAAAAATTACTTGTATAAATATAAGACTCGTAAATACAAAACTTAAAGTATTCCAAGGAAAAAAATAAAAATTTCCAAGAGATGAAAACAAAGAACAAGATGATTTTATTTATTGGTGAAACGGAAATTAAGGACTCTATTCATTATTCAGGTCTTACAGTTCCGCAGTACAGCACAGGACGACTGACGATGATGACGACATTTGAGGAAGTAAAAGACATACAAAAATTGTCCTAGGATGCCCTAACACGACTTGGTAGTTGTTGTAATTTATTTTTTTTTTCTTCCTTCCATAAAATACACTCCCCACGAATACCGGAAACAGCTAAAATTAAATCTTTTATCGATTGATTTTCTAAAGAAGAGATCCTTTCAATTGCGCTTTCTTTCATTCATTCATCCTGTTGCTGGTTGTAGGTATTGTTGTCTATCTGCGAGTTCATGGTTTGATTCCCGCATTTGAAATTCGAATTTCAAATTGACTTAAAGGTATGAAAATGAAGGATCTGTAAGAGAAGTAAAATCATTTGACAGACGTGTATACCGTCTCTACAATCAAACAGTATACAATACATAGAGAAAGCTATGTTGAGTAATTGACGAATTTTAATTTAAATTTTGACTTTTGAAATGCTCTGTACGTACCGATACTACCTACTACGTACAATTTGTATTTATGTATAAAATATTCTGCTTTGGAATGTTATTTATGTAAATATAAACATCTGCTTTTGCTGGTTGTTTAATTGTGCAATATTCTTATTGTTACATTTTGATTTCTGTGCGCGATTGTTTTGCTTGCTATGCACGCACAGTATACAGTTTTGAAATGTAGATGATTTAAAATTGATTCAATCTGGTTAATATTTATATTTTTTGTCAAACATAATCAAAATTCTGCCAGAGGCATTTATTTTGTATCAATATATATATGTTATGTATATAATATATATATGTTTGTAGTTGTTATTGAAATAGACAAATAACCAATTTAATCGAAATGTATGTGTTTTTTGTTTCTTTTGTCTTACGAAAATTAATTTAAAACGATATTGTCATAAATTTAATGATTTAACATTTCATTTAAATTCCGAATAATGTTTTGAACTTGCTGATTAATTTTACTTAAAAAAAATGTTTAATTAAAGGAATCTATTATTTGGATTTAAATTAAAAAAAAAACTTTCATGTGATTTCAAAAATGCATGTTGTGTTTTGTTTTGTTTTGTATTACCGTTATCAAAATAATGATTTTCGATTTCTATTCGTAGCAATGAACCAAAGTGTAGAAGTAGAGTTTTAAAAAACTGAAATCGTTTTTATGATTAATCAAACACTGGAATTGTCAAAATTTTACTTTGAGTAGGTAAATGCTTATGTTTAAAAAATTGTATTATTTTTATTAATTATAATTTTGTGTTTTAAATCACGTAAAAATTGTCCAAACAAAAAATAATCCTAATATTCAAAAAATTGTATTATTTTTTAAATTGTAATTTTGTGTTTCAAATCACGTATAAATTGTCCGAACTTTTCTTTGAGTAAATTCGAAAAAAAAAATTGTATTATTTTTATAAATTGGAATTTTTTTATATTAACTTATAAACTATACTGAGGGAAAAAACAACTTAAAATCAACGAAAACCACGTTGATTCAATTATTATTTTTCGGAATGATTTTGCGTTGAAGACGAAAATTTTAAAATCAAAGTAGAACATCGTTAGTTTAAAGTGGATTGCCGTTATAAAACATCTTTAAATCAAAGTTGTTTCAACTTTTAAAAAAAAGCATCAATTTATTAAAAAAAAGAAAAAATTGGCAGCCAATGGGGATCGAACCTACAAGTCTTGGATCACTAGGCGAATGCTTTACCAACGTGTTATCTCACTGTTTAAAATTAGGGTGATAAAATGCAACACAAGCTAAAGTGCGACAAAAATTAAAATTTTCATTACGTTGTTTCAATTTTAATTCAAAGATGTTTCATGTTACTTTCTTTAACATTAAATCAACGTTGAACATATTACATTTAACATTGCGTTTTTTCCCTCAGTGTAGTAGTTAAAATAAAATGTACGACTGGGGCCGCACGTACTTGCTCTTGTTATAGTTCAAAGTATCTATATCTTAGATAACTATTGGAAATTAAAGATTTTCGTTAAATTTTGAAAAAAAAAAATAAAAGTAAAAAAATTGCATTTAAACTTTTTTTTTTCAAAACATTTTAGATTTTTTTTACATTTTATACTTCTAAATGACAAGAAATATCTGTCTGCAATTTTGAATAAAATTGGCTTAGCCTTTGATGAAACATACGACATTAACTAAAAAATGCATCAATTTGGCAGAAAACGGCAACGCCATACCGTTTAAACTTTTTTTTTCAAAACATTTTAGATTTTTTTTACATTTTATACTTCTAAATGACAAGAAATATCTGTCTGCAAATTTTGAATAAAATTGACTTAGCCTTTGATGAAATATACGACATTAACTAAAAAATGCATCAATTTGGCAGAAAACGGCAACGCCATACCGTTCTAGGAAATTTTTGTGAAAAACTAAAAACGCAGTTTTGTTAGACTCATTAAGACTATAACGAATACCAAATTTAATCGAAATCGTTAGAGTCGTTTTCGAGAAAATTGCAATAACTCATTAACGATACACGGGAAGAGCCGACATTAGCGATTAAAAAAAAAGAAATTCCACTATCCGTATTTTTTGAGAAAAACTAAAAACGCAGTTATATTAGATATACGTACAGCATTACTTGTGTCAAATTTAATCAAAATCGTTAGAGCCGTTTTCGAAAAAATTGCAATACCTCGAAAAGTTTGTATGGGAGGTATACGTTCTAGGAGAGATATTAAAAAACAAACAAAAAACAACCTTGGAAATTACGAAATAATCATCTGTACCAAATTTCAAGAAAATTCGTCCACCTGTTTAGGCTGCAGCTTCTTGTACACCTTTTTTTGACGACGCACAGACGCACCGACGCACAGACCGACGGACGTCATGACGAAAACCACTTTTTCAGACTTCTCCATTATCGTAATGTTAGTTTTGATTGAAACCTCGAATTATTTTTTTGACACGAAACCAATACTTGCCCTATAGAGCAAGTAAAAAAATTATTCTAATATTTTTATTTAGGTAAATAATTTTACATTTTTTTTATCACTTATGAAATTTTTGTAAATTTTAGAATGTAAAATCTTATGATGAAAAATCAAATAAAGAATTTATCTATATCTATTTATCTAGCCCTGGAAGTTTTTAGACAAAAAAAAAAAAAAATTGAAAATTGTTTTATATAGGTACGTATAAAATTTTTTTAACATTTTTCAAAAAAAAAAAATGTTGGTAATATCGTTTCTAAGAAAATATTGTTCAACACATAAAACAAAATTTTGTTAAAATTTATCAATTGATTTTGGAAAACAAAATTTTGAAATATTTTTTTAAAATTCCAAAAATGTGCTTTTTGAAAATTTTGTAAAATCTTATATAAAGTCTAAACTACATTGACCCAAAAAATGAAAGGTACAAAAGTGAAAATTTTCAAACGCATTTTCATATAGTTTTTCGAGCTGGAAAAGCTTACTTTGTGGTCTAAAAAAGGATGAGCATACTCTTTTTTACAAAAAAATTGCGCTAAAATAAAAAAAATATTTTCACTTTTGTACTTTTGTAAAAAGTGGCCAATGTACTTAAGGCCTAACGATTATTTTAACGTGTCTATATAAAAATTTTGATTGAAATCGATAAACAAAAAAACCGTTGTATTGCAGGTACCGTTAATAACGGTTCAAATAATATTTTTTTTAATAGTTGTCTCTTGTGTGCGGAACTCCGAAAAAAAAAAACAATATAAGGACCTACCGTGTCGGCGTAAAGCAAAATTGTTCTAAATCCACTTTTTACCGAAAATGAGATAATGATGCAGTTTTACTATTTTGAGGGTTCTCTTTCCGAATGTGAAAACCGTTTTTGTCAAAAAAAAAATTTAATTCCGCAGATAATATAATTTAATGGGACATAGAGCAATTAAAATAGGGAAGTAGCCTTTTGAATATGAGCCCCAGTATTCTTGATTGTTCTAAGTCCAATCATTTTTTGTTCTAAGTCCACTTTTTATTTAAGGAAACATTGTACTTGTATAGGAATTGTTCTATGTAAAATTGTGGGTTTTTAGTTTTAAGAAATATTTAAAAATAGTATGCACCTACAAATGAGGTAAACTTGTATTGTTAACTTATAAAAAACATAACCTTGAATGGCGACCGAGCAGAAAAAAGTCACTTTAAACCAATTTGAAACTTAAAAATCGTCCCCCCGTAAAATTTGCTATTTGTGACTTAGAACTATTTTGCTTTACGCCGACGATATATCGCAAGTAAAAATAAGAGAAGTACAAATTCAATCGCTTGAACATGTGTATACTTCACCTACACACAGTGGCGTATTGAGGGGGGGGCTCAGGGGGCTCAAGCCCCCCCCAAGTCTTCAAGATCATGATTTTATTTAGCTGATTTCATCATAATGTACATGATTAACTAAAACTTGTTCGTAAATCTTAGAGATTTAGAGGCAGCACAGATGCTCGAGCCCCCTCCAAATTCTGAAATGGCTGTTTGGGTTTGTTTGAGTAAGAGCCTTAGCTGACGATGAGGATTGTGATAATTTTTTTTTCGGATTTCAGTTCAATTCCGAATTCTTTAGATAATTTTTTTAGTATTTTGACGTCCAATTACATCACCGTTAAATTTTTGCAAAACTTCTTATGCAATCTCAAAACGCCGTATTTGATCAAATATTTACTTTTTTTTTAATAATATTTTTCTCAAAGATATTGGAAATAGAAATTTTTGATATCTCAAAATCTAAGTGGTCAACAGGTTTCTTTAAGAAAATTGCAGTATTGCGCTTCCGATTTGTATTAAAGAGCACCGTACTACGAATAAGCATATATATTTCGGATCAAAAAGAATTTCATTTAAAATTAGTTTTTGTGACTTTCACGTTCTGCATTTCACTTTTTGCGTATTCATTTGCCCAAAAGTGAAATAGGTGTTCCCCATTTTTTCACTCATTTAGATTTTCAATTCAATTTAGAATTCAATTCACTATGTTTCTGTTCGTGAATTTGGGGGCCTTTTCCAATGAATTGCAGTAATTTCACTTTAGAAACAAAATACAAATGGAAGTTCCTTCAGTTTTGACAGTTAGAAGCAATTTCGAAGTTTTCGAAACCGATCGAAATGAAGAATATTGATATTTCACTTCACGTGAAATTGAAAAGTGATTTTAATTCACTTTCGTTCGAATTGCGGAACATGGTCGTATATAACGAAAATATTGATAAGTATAGCCCAAAAACTCTTGACGTGATATAAATTAATCTGTAAACAGTTTTGGATTCAGCACATGACAAAGTTCGAACGAAATAAAGAGTTTTTTTTTTAAGGATGACTCAACTCCTTGCTGTTTGTGTAAAATGTTTGCGACACAAGAACTTTGAAAAAACACTAGGTACTCTGAATGTGAAAGGAGGAGACAGTAGTACGAATCTGTCGAGAGCAGTATAATGCTACTATACCACTTTCAGTACCGCAGCACAGCGTTTAACTCTCGATCAAAGATTAATAAAAAGAAATGAAAATTTTTTCGCTCATTTACCCTCTAAAAAAGTTTTGAAAAATTTTCCAGCCCCCTCCAAAATTTTTTCTGGATACGCCACTGCCTACACATATTCTCTGTTTGAATTAATCATTAAATTCATAGGTATTTTTAGTTTAGTTTTTTAATCGGCAGAAGAATTAGCGCTTTCAACTTTTGTTTTCAAATCAGTTTTTAACTTAAGATTTTCTTATTCTTCAAAGCAGATATTGACAAAATCATTTCAGTTTTCTTTAAAAGTTTTTTCCATTCAGGTGAATAACAATGCGAAAAGAAATACCTAAAGATATAATCCAAAGATATAGATTTCTAGGAAAGATTACTATCAAGTTGTTCAAACAATGGAGGTGGCAGAACTGAGAATTCAAACTATCTTAAAAAGAAAACAAGATTTTCTAAAAAAAAATTTGCATTACATTTAACATTTAATAATTTTTAAACTCAAAACAAATTTTTAAAACGATAAATAATGAAATTTCTATTGAAAACATTCCAGTTGAATTTTTCTCAGAAAAATATAATTTTCTGCTTTAAAAGAGATTTTTAAATAAAAATAAACAAATTCAAAACTATTCTTAACTTAATAAAATCGGATTTGTGATTTTAAATATGTATTAGTTTTTCTTATTGTATATAAATATTTCTACACCCAGATAATCTCTTGTCGACTCCCCAATGACTCATGAACAATTTCCTGAATGAGCTTCCTTCATTGCTATATATACATTTGTATATAGGCAATGTGCTTAAAAAGTTTTTCTGCTTAGTTTCCCTATAGCACCTGCTTATAGCTTATAATGTCAATCCTTACTGAACACAAATATGCAAAAGTATTAAACTCTCTGCAGGGACAGATATCCTTAAACTTTATTTTTCCAGTAAAAGAAAAAAAAAACATAAAAAAATAAAAAAAAAAGTTTTTCCTTCGTTTTGTGTCATTTTGCTTTCATTCAAGCTAACATCGCCTTAGAGATTAAAAGTGATAATAGTTAATAGACAAAAACAATTTTAGGTGGGAGTAAGAATTCTGATAAAAATAAGAAAACTTCCTGCAAATGCTCGAGGGACACCCTTTTTTTTACCATCTCCAGGATAAAAAATAATATTCTTCTCATTAACACATTAATCATGTGCCTTTTAAAGACTATTGAAACAGCGATTTTTAAATTTTAAAAATAACTTTAATTAAAAAAAATAATTTATTATAAATTAAGTAGAAATGCAAATGATGATGTGAGTAAAAAAAAAAAAACAATCACAATCAAAAACAATCTCCAGAGACATACGTGGTACGTAATGACTGTGTCGGTCATCATGTGCCAATAAATTTATTTTATATCCTTGTGGTAAGTACATTAGTGTATAGTGTGTTCTATGTATTGGCATTGCCAACACAAATGGTCTACTGATGCTTAATTTAAGGATAAAGTTTTGTTGATTTTTTTTATTATTATTTTGTTTGTTTCTGGGTGAGAAGGACTTTTTTCCATCAACGCATATAGGAACCGAAGCTATTCTTTTTCGTATTTGAAGTTTGTTTTTTTTTTTTTTGTTGGCAGCCCACAAAACATCTCTCTGGGGCACTAGGATGGTTATCTGTTTCTGTATATCTATGGCAGATATGAGTTTCTACCTATGAGAGATGCACGTTTCTAGATTCTATTCGAAAGTGGTATTCAATGGCTTAACAGCATTCAAAAACTACTGAATGGAGGAAACTTTATCGTTGGTATCACAATCGCATCTATACGTAGGTGTATGTATGTGTGTGTGTGTGTCTCGCAGAATAGGAAATCCTTTAAGACAACGAGATGAATTTTGAATTCTATTTTTCTGACTGTGAAATTTATGCAGGATGGGATTAGATAAACAAAGAAAAACAATAAAACGTGATCAGGGCGTCTTAGTGAAGCTGAAGTTGGTATACAAAACAAAAAAAAAATAAAATGTTTTTGGTTAAATTAATTCTTTGTTGTCACGTTTTTTTCTCAGTACGGATAAAGTTTCAAACAAACATTTAGAAAATACAACAACCTTTCAATTTTATTCACTATCTTGTGACTTTGGACTTGAAAGTTTTTGGAAGCATTGATATAATCACCTTTAACAAAACAACATTACTTAAGGAGAAATTGTCAGACTTATTGTCTGTATCTGTACTTGTAAGAAAGATATTGGTTTTATGGCGGGCGACAGTTAATGGACACAGTTTCATGAGTCATAGGTCCATACATTTTACTTTTTTTTTCTCAAAAACTTCTCTTACGATTTTGAATTAAAAAATATTAACGGTAGGTAACTTTATTACAAACGTAAGAACCGATTCCAACGAAAATTTTTATACAAAAATGTTTTAGTAGACTACACTTAGGAGCAAAAAAACGGAATCAAACTTTTGCTTTCTGTAAAATCGATAATTGACCAGGATGCAATTGACATACATGAATGTTAATGGTACCATTAAAAAGCTTGAAACAAAAACTTTAAGTCCATGCTAAGAAGTTAAAAATGCGTTCACTTTGAAAAGATCCAATCAACATAAATGAAGTATGTAAGGAAAAAAAGACTGAAATTGAAACAGAGAGTATCTCGAAAATTTAACATTTAAACCAAATGAAGTGGACTTTATTGTCTCAATATTTTGTATTGCCCCCTCTAGCTCTAATTACAGCTTCTAAATGATTTTTCATGGACCTGATGAGTTTCTTGACTATCTCCCATTCTTCTTCCAGTGCAGTTCTCAGTTCACTAATGGTTTCTGGAGCTGGATTTCTGGCTCTAACTCTTCTCTTAAGCTCGTCCCACAAATGCTCGATTGGGTTTAAGTCTGGGCTTACTGCTGGCCAGTGAATCGTAGCAATACCGACTTCCCTAAGGAATTCGGTCGTTGATCGCGCAGTGTGGCATCGAGCGTTATCGTGCATTAGCATGAAATCCTGGCCAATATTTTGACGATAAGGAACCACATGATCTCTCAGAATATCGGAGATGTACTGATCCGCTGTTAAACCTCCTCCTCTGCCACCACCAGGAACAAAACCAGGTCACTCTTTCCTTCAATTGAAATGCCTGCCCATATCATACAAGATCCTCCCCCGTAAGCCACGGTTTCGGCAAAACAGCATTGTGCAAAGCGCTCACCAGGTCGTCTGTATACTCGGCATCTCCGATCGCTTCCATGGAGATATATTCTGCACTCATCCGAGAACATAACTCGCCTCCATTCCTCAAGTTCCCAATTGATGTGTGCGTGAGCAAATCGTAGTCGAGCTTTCCGGTGATTAGCAGTTAATTTAGGTCCCGTGGCAGGACGCTTTGGGGTAAGATTTCCTTCTTTAAGACGTCTCCTTATTGTCCATGCACTAACGACTCTTTCTCTTTCCCGTCTGAGCTGTTCTTGGATGTTAACGCCTGTCAAATGACGATTTCGGAGAGAAGTCATTAGTATAAATCTATCATCTCTGTCACTAGTGCAGCGGTGACGTCCAGATCCTGGCCTTCGCACAAACTCTCCAGTTTCTCTGAACCTTCTGTATACCTTTGATACGCAAGATTGGCTTAGATGAAGCTGTTGGGCCACCGCACGTTGGTTAATTCCTTGTCGTAGTAGTGCGACAACTGCTGCAACTTCTACAGCCGTGGTATTCATTTTGTTTCAAAAAAAATGGATGCTCAATAAATTAAAATGTGTTACAATTGACTTTTAAAAGTAACAACGATAAACAAACAAAAAATGGCCGCGTATATGCTTATTAATGCTTACTGCTCTTAGCTACTTAAACAAGTATAATTTGTATTTTTTGTAATTATGACAGATAATGCTAATACTATCGTATGCATTGTTAACTTCTTAGCATGGACTTAAAGTTTTTGTTTCAAGCTTTTTAATGGTACCATTAACGTTCATTTATGTCAATTGCATCCTGGTCAATTATCGATTTTGCAGAAAGCAAAAGTTTGATTCCGTTTTTTTGCTCCTAAGTGTAGTTTTTGTTTTAAGATTTATTAAAATTTCCAAAAATTTTTTTGTTTTTTTTTTATTCAACATTTTTTTTTTTTAATTAATTTTCTCTATTTTTTTAACTTTGGTTCAATCAATTTTTTTTGACAAATTTAATTTTGTATTCTTTTTTAGTCCTACACAAGAAATTAAAAAGATAATTTTAAAGTGATTTCATGTGACACTGTAGCATTAGTAAAATCTTTGAATTTTTCCTATGCAGTAACAAATCGATTGAGGGCACTGTGGTGTATGAGTAACATTTTTGTACTATTATTTCGACATACTACTCGGAACAAATATTAAATTCTATTAAAACTTGGAATGTGTAAGTATATATAATCTAATAAATGACTGTTTTTGAATTGAAAAGCCTTTTTCATTACATTTTTTTTATAAGTTTTTGTATTTTAAGCATTATTCTTAGACCAAAAAAAAAAAAATAATTTTAAAGAAATAACATCAAAATTGAGCTAGAAAACCGAAAAAATAATATTTCTGAAAGAATGGAGAGCAGCAATAAAATAAAAAAATACAAAATAAGAAAAACCAACAATTCTCCATTGTGCACCAAGTAAAGTATTTATGAAGTCCCTGAGCCTTGGATTCAAATTCATTTATTGAACCGAAAACCCTAAACAACTGAGAAGTTCCATGTTTCAACGAGCATGTAGACGGTAATGATTTAATGATTCGCAATGAAGCGTATTTCAAATGAAAACGATTTCAGATAAAGTAATGAATCGTTACAACAAAATAGCTTTGGCAGCATCTTAAAGCAGCTACATTATGAGCACACACATTCAAATGCAAGTTTGAGCTTAATCACAAATTTGTATCTCCAAGTAATAACTACATAATTTTGTTATACGTGTATAACTAAACATCTGCTCACTCGTCTTTATTATAATTCACAAGAATTTCATAAATCGATGGTAACATTAACAAATTCGATTAAATGCAACTGCTTATGATGGCATAAATCTGAACCTAATGAAACTTCCATTTATAGTTTCACTGATACACATTTAATCAATACTATTTGCATCAGCTGGATGAGATTTAAATTAATTCCAGTAGGTAGGTACCTAAAAAATACTAAAAATACTAATGAACACTCTCTCATAAGCTTTGGATGTCTTGCTCTTGTGTATGGAGTAACGCCAGGTACAATTCTTGGGCCTAATCTTTTCATAATATTAATTAATAGTATTTATTCATTTGTTCATTGTCATTATTCAAATCTTCTTATTTACCTCTATATAAGGTAATTTTTGCCATTGAATGAGTTGAAATCTACTTCGAGGTGGATGAAATCCTTGACTACTCCGAGATTGCACCGAAATTGTAGTTATTTACCTACGACGTCCATATTGCCATGTTTTTTTCAATTTGGAGAGTCCAATGATGCTAATATCGTCATCCTTTCATTTGGTTTATTTCTGAATTTTACCAAGCAAGTAATCAATGTTTCCTTCTTAACCTGACGTATGGAAGTTCGAATTTCAAATCAGACTTTGAAGAATACATTTGGACAAAATTTACAGTAAAACAAACTCAATTCTGATAGGCCAAAGAAACGCATATCCAAGGATAAAACAAAGGCCCCAGAATTAAATTCTCCATAAAGCAACCCTGAACTTTTCACACATCAGAGTAGGTATTCGGTCTTCTGTGCAATATTTGTAGGTAACGTTGCAAGAACCATGACTAAAAACTTTTCAATTTAAGTTTGATGCAGTGTGTGGTGTACATCACAGCAATAAACCGGAAACAAAAAAAAAATTGAACAAACTGCACGTTAGAGAACGTACATATACAATTGTATTATTGTAGGTATACGTGGCATCAGATGGGGGGGGGGGGGGGGGAGATGAGGAACGAAGGCGAACCAAACAAAGGTGATTTTGTACCAGCCGCCGCGCCACTGCGTCCTCGTATACAATCCGCATTGTTTTAAACCTTCAATGTGTGGTGAAGATAGCATTATCCTCTTTTTGTATGCCTACTCGTACTCGTATCTCCAACCTCTAACATTCGAATGTTTTACCATCAAGCAAAACCCCTCTACTCTATATACAACTATTCCCATGTGTGTATTTAGAGCCGAGAAGAAGATACATTTATTCTTCCTTTATTCTTTGCCGAAAATTGTATTGAGTGGCAGCGGAACGAAAGTAATCGGATCCTCTCACTGAACTCAGCTGGGTTTTTAATAAACGTTTGTCAAAGGCGAAAATGCAAACCGAGACAAAGGACCATCAATTGTACTTTTATCAACATCGACAAAACAAGGACAAGGCTGGAGCAAAGCAAGACAAGGCAAGGCAATGTCAGCCAACGATTCCCGAATCCCGGCGCTTCAACAATGAATCTATGGCGTTCCACTCTTCTTATGCTTCATACTTTAAAATCCAATCAATTCAAACGTGATGTGATTAAATTGTGTGTGTTGGCCAGGCGCGGATATTTGGGAGGAATTTCAACCAATCTATATTTCCAGGAGCAGTATTGATTTTGTTCCATCTGATTTTTTTTGACAAATCACTTCTCAACTTCTCTGGCTGATTATGATTATTTGCCCAAAGGAGTTGGTTGTTCATAACAAGCTTTGTATGTTGTTCGATTTCCTTGAAGCAAGTGTCACTCAGTCACAGTGGCAAGGAAGGTAAATTATGCTTTGACGACATAATGCAACATTGAGTTTAATTTCTATCTTCTATCTGACCATGCTTTGAA
This sequence comes from Episyrphus balteatus, assembly GCF_945859705.1. NCBI lineage: Eukaryota > Metazoa > Arthropoda > Insecta > Diptera > Syrphidae > Episyrphus > Episyrphus balteatus. The sequence goes on along the minus strand of NC_079136.1, from coordinate 84,721,863 downwards.
GATCAGAATTCAATTTGCTTATTTTAATTTGCCGCTCAAAGTCCAAAAAGCAGGGATAAATCTACTAAAGAATATAATAAGCTGAGAGTACTGTCATGTAGTCAGCGAGACAGTTTAAAGGGTATAAGGTTTCAGTTAGAAAATCATTAATGACTAAAGTCGTGGACAAAACGGAGCCTTTTGGTACCCCAGCATTTAGTTTTATCGAAGTATAGATCTATCGATACCGAACACAATGTAGTGATCACAGTGGACCTATTAATTTAAAAGCCGAACATTGTGTCATTAAGAAGCATTCGTTCTTAGACATGTTTCTTGAGTAAATCAGCGTTTGTATGACCATGAAAAGAAGAGAAGTAAATATACAGCACGATAGATAGGGAGCGAAAATATCAGTTTAAAAAAAATGTATTTGAAATCAAAAAAAAGATAATAATTGCAAATAAAAAAAAATTTGCATTAAAAAGAAAATAATTATTGCAGCTGAAAAATATTGGCATTCAAAAAAAAATGATTATAACTGAAAAATATCTGCACTGAAAAAAAAAATATTTATTGCAGCTATAAATATTTTTCATTAAAACAAAATTGCATTCATTGAAAAAATTTGTATTGCATATAAAATTATTTTGCATTCAAAAAAAAAAATGTATTGCAAATAAAAAATTGTTTGCATTGAAAAAAAAATCAATGCAAAATGTGTGCATTAAATATTTTTTTTCAATACTCGCGAATTTCTTATAATTTTGACTTTTTGACCTTATACTATCTTTAATATTATAGTTGAAAAAGTTATGTCTGGTGAAATAGCCAAAATTGTAAATAATTCGACGAGTATTAAAAAATAGTATTTAATGCAATTTCATTGCAATATATTTTTAGTTGCAGTAAATATTTTTTTTTTTCAATGCAAATATTTGGCAGTTGCAATAAAATTTTTTTTTAATGCATTTTTTTTTATTTGCAATAAATATTTTTTTTTTAATTTTTAACGGAAAGCAAAATGCATTAAAAATAAAATGATTTCTTACAACCCTGATTTTATCTGATATACTTTTACTTGGATCAGAATTAAAAATAGAACTAATAATTCAGTCAATGAGGAGTCAAATGCAGGGGATCCGAAAAAAGTTGTGACGTCAGCTAAGTATGGATGCAGTATTGAAAAGGGGTTAATCCTGAGTATAAATCTCAGTTTGCGTATTGATTGGTCTTGTGGGACGTCCGCCATTTTGAAAAACTCATTTGTCTCCATATGGTTATGCCTCCACTCCCAAAATTTGCTGTGGGCTCTTAGACTTTATATTTTTCATTCAACACCTACATAAAAGCTAAAACCCCCTTTGTAAATTGTTTTTGATCCGTTTCTGATGTACAAACGTGTGTCAAAATACAATTCAGTTTCTCTGTACACGGTTATCTACCCAAGTGTAAGAAATGCCTCCCAGAAACGAGTAATTCAATTGAACAGACACAATTTCTAATAAAGGACTAAAAAGCAAACAGAGGTAGGTATACAACATTCCCGAAATCTCAAGGCCACCAAGGATGATGACAATGACAATCAATAACAATAAGAAAGGAAACGAATATATACACAACAGAACTGCGAGAATGTTTCAATGAAAAGAAAGAAATATAATAACATAAAAGTTTGATTAAGTCTTGTTTTTCGTCCTTGGGTTTTATAAACTATATATTATTTGAGAAGTAAGAGTATTTAAAACATGCAAACGTGCTATGTTATCTTATTAACATTTTGTTGAAAAAAAAATTGGATATTTATCCTCTTTTGTGGTAATTATGTGACGCATTCATGTGTAATAATCATTTTAACCAAATTTCAACTTACAGCTATTGTCATTGTTGTTGTTATCACAAAGCTCTTAAGTGGAATGAATTTAATTAAAGAAGGAGAAAACTGCCAGCTGAAGCATTCAATTTTCAGTATTCTATTATATCAGTGAGGTATCCTTTGAAGAAGAGAGAGAAAAACAAAATGCGATGAGAATATTAATCGTTTGATTTAAGTTTTATCAAAAATAGCAAATTCAGGCAATCAAGTGCCTATTAAGTTGTATATTTTACGGATGTTTAAAACGTTTTCACTTCAGGTTGATACAGATAAAGTAGTAAGAGAATTCAATTCGGAAAATAAATAAATTAAAAGTAAATAAGTACAGAGTAATATTTAAGAGTTGTGCTTAAACCTACACAATTATTAAAAAATATAATAATGTTGTATAAATGAGTTTTAAGTATAATGATCTAATGGAAGACAAAATTTAATAAACCAATATTTTGGAGAGCGTTGTTAAGCCTTTTAACTAAACAATAGTAGCAATCAAGAACTGAACATTCTATAGCAAGATTTTGATCCAGCTCATAAAGGCAACAACCAATCAATAACCAATCAAGAATGGCTAACAAAAGGTACATGATTTCATATCACCGTTTATTCCCTCTAATTATAATTATGATGATAATTAGAAAGAATGGAAACGTAGAGGTTATTTACATAAGATAAAGAAGATAAAAAGGACATATTTTCAACTTTACAACAATTAAACTTAGTAGACTTTAAATGGAACTAATACGATTTTAATTAAAAACAAAAACATTTAATACTATTTAAAAATTAACCTTGCTCCCATAGTTTTTCCCGCAAAATAATTATTTACCCTGTAGGCTTCAAAAAGTCACATATACACATTATTTTTTCATTTGAATTACCTCTTTCAATGTAGATATTTTATCATATTTTGCCAAATCCTCTAAACATTACTTACTACTTATGTATTCCCTTTGAAATCGCTTTTCTTAACAAAGTTATATGATAAATGTGTTATGCTCCTTCATTCATTTGCCCAACTATAAATCATAAAACTCCAACCACACCAGTAGCGAATCTAGGCCAAGTACACATTTATAATTAATCGTGAGACTTTGGCTCAAGCTCTTATACAGTATTCCTGCCAAACTATTTCAAAGTAGCACATATGTGGTGTGCCTTAATGAAGTCTGAACTTTGTTTATGTTTTGCTCCATTTAATCCCAGTGGGTGAGGCAAAGCCCATTTCGAAATAAACAACATTGTTTGTCACAATGTAATTAGTTACATCACCGGACAATTTAGTTCAGTATAGATTTATATTGAGTACGCGTTCGCTACTGTAAGTTGGCGCCCAATAACACGTGCTAGAAAGATAATAAGTTGTATATTGATGAAAAATATTCCTGAAATTCCTGGAATTCTTCATTCACGACATACAGGACAGCATCCGATCCAAACCAGACCAACAGATACAGTAACTAAATGTTCTTTTCTTCGTGGGAGGGTAATTAAAACTAAATACACAACTTCAACGTATTCATTTAGGAACCTTCAGTATACACAAAATGCTTTTACTTGTTGTTCACATTCCCTTAAAGTTTTAAGCTTTTCCGAAGGTTGATTTGACAAAGCAAAATAAGTTCGTTATAAACCTCATAATTTCTTCCATAAGGTTGAGTTTTGAAGTTATAAAAAATATAAAAGGTAGAACTTTAAGCGTATTTTTCATAATATTTTTTTTTTTTTGTGATGTATGATATGTGATAAAAATATATCATAAATCAAATGTCATATGTACCTACACTCAGGGAAAAAAATAGTTATTTTGTAACTACATATTTGCAAAGTCACTTTATAGAATTCCATGAAATTTGGCGAATAACTATTTTTGACATAAAATAATTACAAAATAGTTAAAAATGACTATTATAATAGTCATATGCAAAAACAAAATATTTAAAATAGGTAAAATTAAGTAGTAATTACTTAACTATTAAAATAGTCATTTTTAACTCTATTATGTTTATAGTTAGAAATAACTATTATAATAGTCACATGGCAAAGCAAAATAATTAAAAGTAACTATTTTGTATCGTTACAGAAAATTATCTTGTAGAAGCGTGTCAGTCCGAGTACAAGTTTCAAGTCGTCTGGTACAACAAAAATGGAGAGTTTTGTAAAAAGAATTAAATCTGTTGTTTGTTTAATTCTCTTTAAACAAAAGTCTCTATTTTCGAAGAAAACCAGTCCGTCTCCAAATAAAGGTAAGAAATTATTATTACAATTAATTATTTTTAATTGTTCAAAATTATTAACTAATTTTTCAGTGAAACAAAAATCAGGTATGAACAGGGAGAGCAAGCTACCAAATCCCGCGAGCCCTTATTTTGGCCAATATCAGCATATTTCGTTTGAGCCATTATTTTTCGGTTACTGTATAAAAAACGATTATAAATGAAAAAAAAACTATTTAATAAACATTTTTTCATTTTTAGTGTTTTTTTTTTTTTTAAATATAATCCGTAAGCGGAGGGAGATATATCACCCCTTCCCCCTGAAAAAAAATGCATTGTACATGTATATAGCCCCATAACTCCTCCATCCATCTGACTATTTAAATAGTCACAAATAACTATGTATTTTAATAGTTAAAATTGACTATTTAATAGTTAATTTGGAAAATACTTCGATGGACTATTAAAATAGTCACAAATAACTATTTTAAACTATTTAAAAAAGTTATTCCGATTTTAACTATCAAAATAGTTAAAAAATAGTTAAAAAATGACTATTTTTTTTTCTCTGTGTGTAGGTATGGCATTATATTGATATGTGATAAATGTTTTGAACATTTCCTTCCGGAACGGAAATCTACCTAGACCTAGGCCTGCGTAGAGATCTGAAATACTAACCATTTTTAAAAATTCGAATTCAGAAGATAAATTCAATGTGAGAACGTTTTCTTTGAAAATGTATTGGCCAAAAAAACAGCTTAACGAAATTGCGCCACAGTGTGACTCGAACTGTAAGAACTTCTTTCTCATGGTTCCGATTTCGGTCTGCACCTTTTTCTGCAAAAAACTGAACGATTTAAAAAGCCTGTAGAGTTTAATCTGCATGTGATTGAACCTTAAAAGTATATAGTAGCAGTTACTATCTGCTGATAACCATTTTGCAAAATAAGTTTGTACTCGAAAAGCTTGAAGTTGCATATGAAAACAGGTACAGCAAGTATTGTTCTTCTGTCTGAGTTAGAAAATTTCGGTGGTAAGGCCTTTGAGTGATTGTCACATACTCGGAAAAAACTGCCGAAACTCCATTAGGGCGGAAATAATATCAACTTTCATTATAGCGCAAATAAGTAAATCAAATCACATTTTTCGCTTGTCATTTTTGGTTAAAGCGACCAAATATGGAGCTATGTATTAAATAAAAACGGTATCAACCTCTTTTCCAAGATGGCGGCTGCTCTCAACATCCTATCATCCCAACAAATCGACTTTTATGAAAAGGACATTCACCCAAACACATTCCGCATGGTCAAAATATTGTCCCGCGAAAAATACAGGTCCCAGAGCCCATTAAATTTTTAACAGCTGAAAATTTTTTATTCACTTCAATAGTGTCAAAAATTTTACACGGGGTTAACTGTTTAACGCAATTCACACACGGGCTAAATGTAAGATACTTAAACCAAAAATAAAAATGTAGTTGTTCTGACAAAAATTATTACATTTTTACTTGCGATATAGGTATACTATACATATATCAAGTTATGCATTCGTAAAAAAAAAAGTTGAGATAACATTTTTCCATTACATTACGATGGTAGAGAATGCCAAAAAAGTGGGTCCCGGAAGTCTGTCAGTCAGTCTGTCTGTATAAGGAGCTACAGCCTAAACGGATGGACCGTTTGACTTCAAATTTGGTATGTAGTATTTTTTGGAGACTCTCCAGAAGGGTTTTTGGAATTAATTTTCTTGGACCAAAAATAACGGTACTTGTCATATACCGATTTTAGTAAAGTTAAAATTGCTAAAAAACGGCTCTAACGATTTTGTTTAAAAAATTCAAATGTAAGTTTTAAAACAAGGTCTATTTTCTAATGAAAAAATTTTGTTTGAAAATCATTATTAACGGTACCTGCCATAGAACCGTTTTTTTTTTTTCAAATCTGATTATCTCTGAAACTGCTTATTCGATTTCAACAAATCTTTTTGTGAAGAAGCATTTATACAATTGTAATATAAGCCAAAAATAAAATTTCGAAAAAAATAATTTTTGGATTTTTAACAAAAATTTGAAAATTTTTTTTTTTTAAATCAAATTTTCGAAAATGGGACATTGAATTTTTTTGAAATTTTGGTTTTAGATGTTGATTAGTTATTTCTACAAAATGGCATACCAATTTTATTTTAAAACTTTTTTTCCAAAAAATTATTTATAAAAAATTAGTTAAAAAAAAAAACGGTTCAAACGATTTTGAAAAATTTTTTTCTAAAAATGTATATTAATATATCAATCAAAACTGCATACTTGTTTTGGAGGGCAATTTGATTTCAGATTTTATTTTATTTTTTTAAAAAACGCTCTTTTTTATTTTTTTTGAACCTATATAGTAGGTACCTACATTTTCCAAATTTCTATAGCATTCGCACTTTTATTTAAACTAAACACAAATTAGTTTCACCTTTCACAAATATATTTCACCTTTTAGCAAATATATTTCACCTTTTAGCAAATATAATTAACTAAAAGCAAATCAATCAAACCCAAAAGCAAATATAATTATTAAACTAAAGCAAACTATTTAAACTTTTAGCAAATCTATTTGAACAAAACACAAATTTATTTCACCTTTAAAATTAAAAATGATAGTGATAATATTTTTTTAACAACGTTAGCTAGTTTGCTGGCATTGGAATAAGTAGAATAATGTCAATAACATTGCTAGGGTGATCTACTTTTATCAATTTTACTTTAATAACTGCAACCAAGTTATGGTCCCTGTTAATCTTTCTTTTAAGTCGTCCGTCGTGCTTATGTTTCGATTAAAGAAAATGTCTTTTTTTCTTTAATGGGCTATACTATAAGGGTTAGAGCATGTTACTTTTAATTTTTTCCAACATTACTTTTTCGGAAAAAAAACATTAAAAAACACAGGTTTTTACGGCGATGTAACTCAGAAAGTATAGCTCGCATGAGGAAATGAGATATGGGAGAAAGAAAGATAATCGTATTTTCGAACCGAAAAAATCTGCAAATTTTCTGTGCAACAAGTCGTTTTCGAGATATTGAGAGTAACGCAATTTTTTAAATAGCGGATGTCCCACCCAACAAAAAATTAAGTAAACTGAGATTTACACTGAAAATAAACCCCTCTTCAAAACTGCATCAATTCCTAGGTGGAGTTTCTTTTGTTGTTAGATTTTTCCATATTAACTGAAATGCACATTTTGTTTATAGGGTTTTATTGTGGTTTTTGGGGTGTTTCGTTGATTTTAGTGCTACGGACAGCTTCTAAATCCTAATTCCTTGTTCATAGCTCGATACCAAAAGCTTTTTCTAGATAAGGTTTAATCAGTTTGCGTTTAGTTTAAATAGATTTGCTAAAAGTTTAAATAGTTTGCTTTAGTTTAATTATATTTGCTTTTGGGTTTAATTAATTTGCTTTTAGTTTAATTATATTTGCCAAAAGGTGAAATATATTTGCTAAAAGGTGAAATATATTTGTGAAAAGGTTAAATAATTTGCGTTTAGGTTAAATAAAAGTGCGAATGCTATATATAAAAAGTCTTTAAAATTTAAGCAACTTTAACTCTAAGAGCAAGTTCGTGCGACCCAGTCGTTCATTTTATTTTTTTTCGTAGCACGATTCATCAGCCACCCTAATGTTTTTTTCTTATCGGTATAAGGTACCTATAACAATACGGAACAATAGAACCATGTTTGACAACAAATCACATCCCCTCACTAGAATATAGCAAGGATTTCTTGTACTCTAATAACCAAAGGAAAATAAAAATTGCAATAAAAACAACAAAACAGTTGTTTCTTTTTTCTAAATTACCCACGCCTTTAACATGCTTGGATACGGTTTATTGAAAATTGTCTCGTGCATAAAATTCTAGTATAGGAAAAATGGGTGTACTTAATAATAAAAAAAATTTTATTTGAACCCGTGCGTAGGTCTATTCACAGCGTACAGTAAAAGAACTAAACCTATGCTTGCAAAATATTGACTTTTTTTTCTTGTCGCCTTTGCTCTACTTAGTTTTAAGGGTTTAGTTTTGGGATACGAAGATGGTTATTGTAGTAAATATTTAGATGAACGATAACCTATTTCTTAAAAATAAAGAAAAAGGATAAGAGACTTAAGAGCAGGACTCTGCATTGAACAGAAAAAGGCAAATATACTTCGATATTAAATTCGTAGAGTTCATTATACTCATAAAATAATCATGTTTGCACAAATTAAACTTAAGACGGTTTGAATTTTGTTGGTAGATATGTACTTAAATAATGTTAGAGCTTGAACAATAACCCAGCGACCCAGCGAGCAGCGACTGAAGACAACAAAATTACAAAGGGGAAGTAAATATTGCAGTGAGTGTACTGATTTTTTTCGTATGTTGTTAGGATAGATTCCAAAAATATAAAATCAAGTTTCACAATTTCAACTTCCGTATTCCGTTAACAACTCCCGTCAACATACGCTAATGTCGCTATTTTAATGTTTTTTACGCAGCTAAAGCCATTCAAATTTGTTTTGAATAAGGGTATCGTTATCGTCGCAATATTGATCGCTGTGCAGGTCACCAGTGCATATTCTTCAAAGGTTGTTTAAAAACTTTGAATACAAAAAAGAAAACAACGGACTGTTTCATGCCACTTGGATATAGCATAATTATTTAGAAAGTTAAGTAAAAAAAACCGAAAGTCTTTTACTCGTATCCTTTTTTTTCAAAAATTAATGGTTATGACCTCCGGCAAGAGTGTGTGTGTTTGTTGGTGTGTGTTAATGGAACGAGGACGATATGGCAAAATGCAAAAGTAACTAGGAAGTGACAAAGTTCATATTCTGATTGGCTTCCTATACAAATAGCACTACTGCTATCCTCTACTACATATTTACAAAAACTGCACTGCGAAAAAGGTCAGTAAAGTGAAAGCAGAAGTAAAATATTGCACATTATGGAAAGTGGGGTCATATTGTTGCTACCTACTTGGCTTTAAAGCTTGAGGCTGTCCTACAAGTATTTTGTCGTCGTTTCCGCCTTCTTATATTTGAACATTTTGTATTGTAATTTGGATTCTACCCAAAATTATGAATATGTATGATGTTGTATGTATTTACCTAAGTAAATGCGACATAACAAAATACAATGACGTTAATAATGTCATTACCGATTCAACTGCAATCTGAGTTAGCCAAGAAATAATGTGAATAATAAACGTTATAGACTCTTATGGCTTTTGTATAATGCACCTTTTGAAGGTTTACCTTGATATAACAAAGAACAAATAATTTATTTAATAAACAAAAGTCTATCCCAAGATATTGGAAAATTAAAATATTGTAAGATTTGAGTTCCGATTTTAATTTTAAAAGGATCAAAATTTGAAGCAAACAGGGGCGAACGGCGAGGTGGGGGTTTTGGATTGGAGCTGATGATCGAATTGGCCCCAGTGAAATAGCTATAATTCCAGCCTATGAACTTGGTTCGTAAGAGCCGTTTTTAAGCAAATTGCAATAGTTCGAAATAGTTTTATAAGTGATATAGGTATTTTATAAAGCCAAACATTAAAAAAAAAACACCTTGGAAATTGCAAAAAGTTATCTCTACCAATTTCCAAAAAATCCTGCCCATTTAGTCTACAGCTTCATGTACATAAAGGTGGACCAACCAACATACAACGCATAGACGTTATGACGAAAACCACTTTTTTGGCCTTCTCCAAAAAAATATTATTTTTTTTAAGAAAATTTACTAAAATTAATACTTATTTAAGTGTTCTTTTCAATAAAATGGTATGAAAGTGAAAAAAACAACGAAAAAATTGGGTTGAAACGATTGTCCGCAGAAAACAAAGTTTTGGCAAAAACTAAATCTTTAATGAATTCTTGATTGGTTATAAAAAAAATCTTACGAACCGGACGTAGTTTGGCAAAGATAAGGCCAGAGCAAAAACCATAAAAACCGTCATAACTCGAAAACGGGACGAAAACGAGAAAATTACCTCTTAAGTTTTTCGACTTAAAATGACCTCAGGATCCATAGTTTTCGTTTAAGGCGGTGACAGTAGTACACCCTGTACCTATTATAGTACTATAAAATTATAGGAACGTTTTTTGAAAATCTGTTATCAACCAAGAAATTATAAATCACTTTATTTGCAATACTCGATTCTTTAATAATTTTGTTTTCATAATTCTTTGTCGCCGTACAGTGCGGTACTTTGGTCTAAAACATGGCCAAAAATATTTTGACACATTTTTCACTTTCACAAATGACTAAAAAATTATTTGGAAGGATAAATTTTTGTTTTTTTTTTTTTTTTTTGAAACAGTAAAACCCACTTAAGTTCTTACCCAATTTAATCCTGATTAGCTGAAAGAAAAAAAATATGAAAAATCAAAAAAGCACGTAGAGCACTATGCTATATTTTTTTTTTTGTAAAGCTGAAAGATAATGTTCTTTTTTTTTTGTATTTTGACTCAAGTTGTTTCATTGAATAGTTTTTGAGAAATTAAGTAGAAAGGGGTACAAGGCCGTGCACAAAGGGGTCACTTCAAATTGCAAATAAGAATAAGCCCTTTTACCTATTCTCTTTCATTTGGTATGAAAATATAAATGTAGAGTAACTCTTTCCTATAAAAATAAACGGATGCTACCCAACTGCTAATTACAGATACAAACAGAGGGCGAATCAGTGGTGCATTTTTTAATATTTCCACTATCATAGTACCTAGTTCATTTGAAATATGATTTCTGACATTCCTTTTGATGGGCTGCGCCCGCTTTTTTTCAGTTTTGTACCTTATTGGGTTATAATTGTTTTGTTTTCTCAATTTTGATGCCGACTGGAGCAACTTTTGTCACCAACCACGATTGTGCAAATTTGTTACCCTTGTCGCGTAGATGTTTTTATTTCAAATACAAAAAAATGAGATCTTCTTTCGAAAAGGAAATAATACTGTCAATTTACGGGTTTCGTATTCCTCTACTGAGTGACGTTAAATATTTTTGAAGTTATACTTCTTATGGGAGGGTGGGTATGAAAATTTACTTTTTGACAAGAATGTCAAAGGGATTATGACGCGATCACCCTGGGTAGCAGGGCTGTCGTTTCACCTTTAGAGTACGCAGTACTTTAGTATTTAAAAATGCAGTACGCCACAGTACGGCAAACATAAAACACACAACACGTAGCAAGTTACATGTTTCATGTGGCAAGTTGCATGTGGCAAGTTGTATGTGGCAAGTTGCATGTTGCAAGTTGCATGTGGCAAGTTGTATGTGGCAAGTTGCGTGTGGCAAGTTGCATGTGGCAAATTGCGTGTGGCAAGTTGCATGTGGCAAGTTACATGTGGCAAGTTGCCAGGGTTGCAAAAAGCTAACATTTCAGCTCAGCTCACAGCTCAGCTCAAATTTGAGCTAGGTACCATAGCTTAGCTCATTTGAGCTGAGCTGAAAGTGAGCTGAGCTGAAAGTGAGCGCCCCAACTTCCAACGCCTATATCTCGGAATTTTGAAAAAAATGAAAAAAATTTTTTTGATGCCAAAAGGTAGCGGGGACTCTAACCTACATTTGGGTACAACTTCCATCCCTGTAGGTACACGCGTTCTCAAACCAGGAGAACTTAAAGGTAAAAAAAAAGTTAAGCCCGATTCTGAAAAAATAGGCATGATGTGGCGGTTTAACATGCAAAGCGATTTTTTAAAAATCTGACAATGTGCAAAGCGTAGGCCCATGACACAAGCTATCATTTGGCATCACTCCCAAAAATTGCTCTCAAGCGGCTTAGCTTCCAGGAGCGTTCAAAGATTCGGGGATTTTTCGAAAAAAAAAATTTACCCCAACTTTCAAACACGATTTTCTCGGAATTTTGAAAAAAATCGAAAAACCGGATTATACCACTTTCGGGTAGCTGAGAATATAAGCTTTCATATGGCACCACTCCCCTGTCTCTAGATCAAAGCTTTGCAACGCCTATATCTCGGAATTTTGAAAAAAATGAAAAAAAATTTTTTGATGCCAAAAGGTAGCGGGGACTCTAACCTACATTTGGGTACAACTTCCATCCCTGTAGGTACACGCGTTCTCAAACCAGGAGAACTTAAAGGTAAAAAAAAAGTTAAGCCCGATTCTGAAAAAAAAGGCATGATGTGGCGGTTTAACATGGAAGGCGATTTTTTAAAAATCTGATAATGTGCAAAGCGTAGGCCCATGACACAAGCTATCATTTGGCACCACTCCCAAAAATTGCTCTCAAGCGGTTTAGCTTCCAGGAGCGTTCAAAGATTCGGGGATTTTTCGAAAAAAAAATTTACCCCAACTTTCAAACGCGATTTTCTCGGAATTTTGAAAAAGTCGTAAAACCGGATTGTACCTAATTTTTTTTATGATTAAAAAAGAAATATTTTACTAAAAAAATAGAAATATATATTTACTATTAACCCTAGAAAGATAATCTACGTCTGTAAGACGTATGGCGTGTAAAGAACTGTTTTATCTAATTCAATTCAAATTTCTGGGTTTTGTTAAATTGATTTGATTTATTATATCACTTCTTTAAAATAATCTAAGTAATGAGTTAAATAAATATGACAAAAAGTGTTAACATAAGACCAAAAATCTTTTTTAGAATCATACGTCTCTGAGACGTATATTATGATTATCTTACTAGGGTTAAAAAAACCAAGAAAAGATGTGTTAAAATAATTCCATTAATAACTAGAACCAAACATCTTAAGCTATGGTGTTTTATAAAAGTTTAAAATATCTTCATATTTCATTATACTTTCCAAATAAAAATCAATGTATCCTCTCACCCATCACAGCTCAGCTCACTTTACTTTAGCTCACCCAACAGCTCAGCTCAACCATCAGCTCAGCTGACTTTCAGCTCAACTCAAATGAGCTGAGCTATGGTACATAGCTCAAAAGTCAGCTAGCTCAAAATTTGAGCTGAGCTGTGAGCTGAGCTCAGCTCACTTTTGAGCTTTGTAGCAACTCTGCAAGTTCCATATTGCTACTACTAGTGCTGAAGCACACACAATTCTCATAAAATAACCATATCGCACATTTTATGCTCAATTCATTTAGTTTCGTTAAGCGTATACCGTACGTTCTGAACCGCACAACATGTGTAAATTTCACAGAATAAATTGAAAACTACATGGACGCAAGGAGGATGAAAGAATTAATTTATTGTTCACTTGATAAAAATGTAAAAAAACGATGTGTGGATTAATAAATTTAATAATAGAAATTAAAAATATCAAGTGAAATTCATTTACATATACTGAATGAGAAGTATAACTTCAGTCGCGTGTACATGTGTACACACACTCTTTTTTTTGTCTTGTCTGCAATGCCGGAACAGGAAATGAAATTATTTTATCCTTTTTAATTATCCTTTATAGGGATAGAGATGTGTATGTGTCATTTATAAGTCGCCAAATTGTGGGGTTATATTTTTAAGCCATGGCACTAAGGTTGTTTTTTTTCCTTCACCTTTCATTCCTTTAAATTTCAATCTAACACAACGACAACACCCACACAAAAAGTAACGAGTTTGCTGAATTCAAATCACGCGCCGACAGTCACTCTACACGAGGATGGATTCTGAAAACATTTTACATTAAGTATGTACAATATTGTAAAACATTTTGATAGAAGGAATGATGAGAGGGAGATGAAACGATACAAGTGGGCTGAAGCAGACAAAAGATGGGAAACGTGTGACGCGCCTTGAAAGAAGCGGCCTTTGGTAGGTTTCTTTTGCTTTTGCTTTAACCGGAAGAAGTGAATGAGTACCTACATACATTTTTTCTTCTTTTTTATGTTAATGGTATTTTGTTATAATCCAAATGGATTCTGGTTTGCGAGCGATGAACTTCCTTTAACAACTGTTTTGATGTTGATGGAATAATAAAAAAAAAAAGAATTTTCTATGTCATACGGTGTACTTTTGTACTTACTATAATATAGATCAAGTTTTGTATTCGTAAAAAATCGAACACAAATTTTTAATGTAGACATAGAAAAAAGAATAGGCAAAAGGAATCCAGTTTAAGCTGGGTTTTCAAGAAACAATCCTAAACATTATTCTAAAAATAGACATGGTTATTTTTCATCAAGTTATATTAGTGTTAAATTTAAATCATCTAGCTTAAGACTTAAATTTTCATTAAAGGATTAGACAGTCACGAAATTGTTCCACTCATATATTTATCGTATTTTCGTGAGAATTAGGTATGGAAAGTAAAGCAAAATATTTTCATGAAATTTCAAATTTATATAAAGCCATACGCCATACCTACAATCCCATATTTACTGATAGAAAACAAAAGAAGTAATTCTCAGTAAGTTTTTGTTTTTGGAATCTTTGTACAAAATTTGATGGACTGACTGGACTTAGAAGTGTCACGGAAACAGTCAACTTAACCTCCCGAAAACCTCCTTCCACTCAAGATAAATAATCGGCTTTATCACGAATTCCATTCGTATCGGAAATTTTTTAACGATTCCCGAAAAATAATTACAAATCCGATCGTAGAGACGATTTGTATGAAATTTTCCATACCGGATTCCTTTATTGTTTTTTTTTTTTCGGAATCTAAGCAAATTTCCGATACGAATGGAAATCGTGATAATGCCGAATTTTGTAGACTGTTAAAATTCTTAGTTCATAATAAACGAAACTTTTTCACCAAATTTTAAAAATAAAAAAAAAAAATGTATGTCAACTGTTATATGGAAACATACCTAACTAAATTCCTCCAAAAAATATTTTTGCGGACTTAATGGATTCTGTGTGCCTGCTTCGTCTTAAACACTCATTCTAAATTTTATCAGCGTATAGGGCTGCCAGATGTCCCGATTTCGCCGGGACAGTCCCGACTTTTAGACCCTGTCCCGATATCTGTCCCGATTTACAAAATGTCCCGGTTTTGCCCCGACATTCCGTTTCCTAATCTTTCTTTATTCGAAACCTTTAGGGTGAAAAAATGAGACTCCTTAGTGAATCACTGATTGTAACAGTTTTAATTTAATTCCGGTCGGGAGCTAATGTTAAAATTCAATGAAAAGTAAACTCTCGAAACCTTTCAGTCAAAAATAAAAAAAATAAAATAGAAATGATCTGCATTAAAAATAAATTGGTTTATTTATAAGAAAAGTCACTGAAATAATTCGAGGAAAAAACATTTAGGTCGAATTCATTCATTCTCCAAAATTAGAAAACTATTGAAAACATAAATTAGGGATTAGTAAATTTACTAAAAGATCCTATTATCTACGATAAATGTGATTTTATTTTATGATAAGGACTTTATTATTTTTTTTTTTTTTTCAAACTAAGATTTTGAAAAATAAATTTTACCTAATTTTGCAAAAAGTCCACAAAAATGTAGGACTAAGTCGTATGCATGGAAAAGTTTGTAATCACCTACGTAACTCTTTTTATTATTTTCGATTTCATGTATTTTTTTGTTGTCCCGATTTGTCCCAACTTTTGAGACCTATTATAATTGTCCCGACTTTAACAAAATTTTATCTGGCAGCCCTATCAGCGTATCATGTTTTTCACATGTGTTTTCCGTTATAGTTTACCTGTTTCGGTAAAAAAACAAACGCCCTTAAGTTAAATCGGCAATCTTATACCTTTTGAGTCTTGAGTTTCATTAGGGTAACAATTTTTTTTATTTATTGATTTCTGGGCGAAAAGTTTTGTTCATGTCCCGAAAACTTCTCGTATTTTGAACATTTTTTCAGCTAAGAAGAACAGGAAACCAGTTTAGCGAAAAATGGCAGTGAAACTTGCAAAAGCTTTTAAATTCCGGGTGAACAAAAATATTTCCGTGGAGCAAGCAGAGGCGGCGGGCCCCTTTTATCATTTTGCGACCCGGGCCTCTTTGCCCCAATCCGACCCTGGAATCGCAAGTAATGCCAGGAAACAAACAATTTTTGGTAATCAATTTACTCCAGAGCAAAGAATATTTGAAAACACTGCCCAACACACAAAAATTTTCCAGAGCGTTGTTTATCATTTCTTACTAAATTTAGGGTGCTGATTCCGAAAACAACATCTAGCAGTTCTAGTTCTTAAATTATTCATACATGAAAAGACATAGAAATTGTGATATGCACGACAAAACATCCTGGTACAATCTTGGAATTAGTGCTAATAGGCTTATTTTTCGGTTTCTATGTTTGTTTGGATATTGTATAACTTATAACATGAGATTTTTCTAGACTTTTGAGGTATATTATAGAATGCCAAAACGAAGGTATTGAGCAAAAAAAATTTCTATTAGCAGTCATTCTGAGGTTAAACCGTTATTTGACTGGATTAAATCAAAAAGGCAACAGTGTCACACCTTTGCCGATTGTACTCCAGTTTTACTTATATTTAACCAAATGATCCTCACACCGGAAAAAGTACATTATATTAAGTTAAAAAAGAATTCGTGGAAAAAATCGTTACAAAAATAAGGAACGACACTTTTTTTTAGTCAAAATGTTATTTGTCCAACGATAATAGTGAAGTGTAAAATAATAACAAAGCATTTCTTTCCTAAATGGAATAAGAGCGTTCAACATTTTCGTCCGTAAAGTGCGAAAAGGACCGAACTTCACGTCAGAAAACAAAAGAATGAAACTGAGCAATCCGCTTTTATTACCCCTGTTCCTTTGGGAGGTGGGAAAGTACTACTAGTAGTTTACTAGAGGTTTTCAATGGAACGCACTTTCAAGAAATTCAAAACAAATCGTATCTACTCGGGAAGAAGAGCATGAGTAGATGATAGTATTAGATTAACCAAAACATTTACTATTAGTAGACTACCACCTCCAATGGAACAGGGCTATTAGGTCCGTTTGCTCTATATTATAATAGTGGGGCCTCAATAGTTCTCATTACATTTTAATTGAGACCCTCCTCTACCCTATTTAAATGCAAGACACTATTATGCCTCTTGTTATTGGAGTTTACATACCTAACACTAAAACAATAAGCAGCTGCTGGTAAGTATATAAGCTTTATCCAGCTGCCGATGGAATAAAGACAAAGTAGGTATATTAGTTTCTTTATTCTTTTATCTTGGTACATGCACAATGCACATACATCTTTGTTTGCTTTTGATATTTGGAAAATCCTACTGCAGATTACTTAGCCAAAAACACACATTAATAAAATTGAAGCGCTTAGATAAGAAGATTAAGGTAAGTGACATTTTTAAAAATTTGAGAAATTAGTGTTTTATGTCGAATTCCTTTCAACCACTTGCAGTCGCTACTGAGGTCGATATTTTTGGCTGTTTAGGAAAATAAAAAGGTAGCGATCTCTTTTTGTGAATTTTTTTTTTTTTTCTCTAAGTGACCGATGAAAAACAAAACTTATATATAAATCTTCACAGCCTCAAGTCTCGGCAGCTAAAGGCTATGTACATACATTATACTGTACATTTATTGTAAAGTTATAATAAATAATAATAATAATATAAATCTTCATAGTAAGAACAAAACAACGTAAAATTTCTTTATTTTGCTCACTAAAAATGAACAAATAAACAAAAACTGTCTCGGGTTCTTCATTTCTTTACAAAATTTTAGTTTGGTGGTCTAAAAAGTATCGATTCTTCGGGAAAAAGTAGCGAATTTGTTTTCATTGGAATTCATTTAAGGAAAAAAGTAGCGACCGCAAGTCGAATGCAGATCGAATTTTTGGTTCATTGGAACTCGACATTAATTTATTTGCTCCCATACAAAATCTTTGTTAACCAGTGGACTTTATTTTAGACTCAAAACGATTTTATAATCTTTTAAGTTCTAATTGAAAAAGCAATTTAAGTTAATATGCAAACTGTTGATCTCTGGAAAAAAAAGCTAAATCCCAAAATATGTCACTTTACACCTTCATCCTACAAACGCTTCAATTGTTATTTCCGATGTGATGAGGTTGTAAGCAAAATTACAAGAAATAAAAAGTAAATTAACATCCATTCGACTCTAGCTAGATCTTCGTCGGAATAGAAAATTCTGCGATTTCATATGAATCATGCTTACAACAAGCAAAAACTTTCTGAATCGTATAAAATCGTTTAAGTTTCCGTTCCAACCGATACCTCGACAGGACGCTTGTTTTTCCGTGGAAACAACGCAACGCAATGAGAATACAGCAACTTTTTGAAGAAGCTGGTAATTTGGATTTCCCACCATTTTTCTTTTGTTTCACTTTAAAAAGTCGCCGGGTAAATGCCTCTAACATCTGTTCTTGTGACCAAGAACTTCATTTATATTTTTGCACAATTTTTGGACGACGCCTTTCACAAAAACGACAGAAATTGAAGTTGGTAATCCAGTAAAAAATAATAAATTCCATCTTATTTTCATTCACAAACAAACTTCTTTTTCTTTTTTAATTCTTCAACAACAAACACATGCGGCCACGATATAAAATAAAAAGTTATTATTTTCTGCCTTTTTTTTCTCTAAACGAAATTACAAGTCATTCTCATGATGAGATGAATAAAAAAAAAAAACAAAGTTTATCCGCGAACGAAAACCTATTTTTATAAAAGAGCTCGATACACTTTAGTGGGGCTTCCTTCTGAAAGAGCAGCCTGCAAAAAAAAGAAGAATGATTTTAATTCTTGACTTGAGGACTATGAAATTGTAAAATTTACCTTCTGTGAGTTTTGCTCGTCCACCAGTTGGCTGGCAGAGGATCGTTGAACAACCAGCGCATACAACGACTCCTTGGGCATGACTAAAGACAGTTGTGATCTTGTAGCATCCTGGGCATTTTACATCCATGAAGTAGGAATTTGGATGTTGTACCAAACGCTTAAGCTTGTGCTTGCGCTTCTCTTCAGCTGGTAATGGGTGAAGTAAATCTTTTGCTAGCTGCAAAATGTCATGGAATTGAACAAGATAATCAAGATTAGTTTAATGCACTCATTTGCCGAGGTTATTGTGAAATTAAACAGTTTTCATTGATAGTACACAATTCGCGTAAGGTTTGGGACGACTTTAATAATTGCATTTATTTATCGTGTGATTTTATTTTCATTATTTTAAATTCAGAAATAGATAAGTGAAAATTGTTGGCATAAAAAAGAAGACACAAAAAAACACTTCCTAGCCATGTGTACGGATATCATCTGTCAAACTTTTTGGATGCATTTATTTGCACTAAATTAAGTCACTTTCACAGAATTTTTGGTCTCAATCAAAGTGGAATATTGTGTACTTTCATTTGAAATCTATTTATTATTCATTTTTTGTAATTTAATTAGTTTTATTTAATATTTTTTATAGAATTTTCACCCACCGGCATGTTTCTTCTTTCACAGCTAACACGGAAAAGGAAATAGACATTTTGTGTGCGAAGTTAGCATGAGTTTGAAAATCTTTTTATAATCAGCAGCGACATCTGTGAGTGAGTAAGAGAGTCAGTACTAAAATATAATTTTGTGAAATAGGGTATGACTACATCATTGCAATTTATTGTGAAATCACACTAAAAAATTTTAATAACAACTTTTGTGAAATTTCATGTTTGTTTTTGCAATTAACAGCCCTAATCGAGAGTAGTGATACTCATACAAGTCACAAATTATTGTGAAATTGTTTTTGCGGGGTATCGAATGAGTTTTTCACAATTTTGTGTTTTGCGGAAATCATCATACTGGCAAGTTGTCAAAAATTATGTAAATATATGGGCATAGAAAAAATCTTGTAGAATATTTTTTCTTTTAAGGCTTGGCCACACTGGAGGGTATGCGGTAGCGGTACGGGTAGCGGTGAGGGTACTTGTATGAAAAAAATTCCAAACTGACACATCAACGTTCAGGTGTGGAATTTTTTTTAGGACAAATATCGTTACCGCTATACCGCATACCCTCCGGTGTGGCCAAGCCTTTAAGCCTATAGTACGCAGATCGTACTCCTATACAAATTATCGAAAAATCAGGGGCGTCATTCCGTAATTTTGAAAACGATAATCGAATCGATGATAATCGTTTTACAGCTTGAGAATCTTTATAGCTATTTTAAGTCAATTCTGATTCAATATTTCCTAAATAGTTTATATAAATAAAAGTTTTCGTATCCTTAGAAGTCGTATTAGTCTAGGTGATTTAGTAGTTGCCTCTTACTCGGGTGTCCCAGGTTCGATTCCGGAAATTGAAATTGTTTTTTTTTTTTTTTATTTTCTCAATAATCGTCAATAAATAAACGATACCCAACTAACAATGTTGCTTCTATAAAGCTTTATAGAAGCAAAAGAAGCATGTATAAAGCTTTACAGAAGCAAAATTGTTAGTCGGGTAGCTAAATAGGTCTCGTTTTTGGAGAATTTATTCGTTTTTGGATGCAATATTTGATTTTTTAAAAGTGTGAGGTGCAAAAGTAAAAGAATGAAAAAAAATTGTGCAGTTTGTGATAAAAGGATCAAATTAATAGGATTCCCAACTAGCACAACAGCTTCTATAAATTGAAATCTCGCAGGATCTACTTTCTATACAGCTTGTATTGAGCTTGCTTCTGAATTTAACTGCTTATAGAAGTTCGGACTTGTTTAAAAACTTCTAATAAGTTGTTTAAATACTGTTAAAGAAACTTAAACGAAAAAAACTTGTTTTTCGGATAAGCCTGTTTAATGAATTTATAGAAAATTTACAGAAATTAACAAGTTTTGTATTTGATTTTTGGTTTTGATATTAAATAATCTAGCTCGGACACTTTTTGGTTTTGACATTGAATAATTTAGCTCGGACATTTTTTTGCTATTTGAACTGATTAAGTTTTTGATTTCATTAATGAATATACTAGGATGGCCGAGTGGGTAGAGTGATGGACTACCACCAAGCAGATACGAAGTTCGATTCCTGGGTGTGGTAAAAAAATTATATACTTTTAAAATTATTATTAATAGATATACTAAAAACGAATGGAATGTTATATATAATATCAGATCAAAAGATAAAATTCATGATTTAAAACCAGTTAAAAAAGAATTCTTTTTTGTTTTTGTAGTTGTTTTTTTTTTTTTTAATTTCGATAAGACATGTATTAAAGAGCTATACAAGCTCTTCCGAAGCTATCTGTCAAACCTCAAAGCTTCTGTAGAGCTTCGGTAAAGCTTCGTTTAAGATCCTTATAGAGGGTCAAAGTTGTATAACGTTCTCCTTTTTCCATGCCCAACAACCTTACTAAAGTTTAAAAGAAGCTGAAATGTAGCTTTTGTAATACCTTAACCGAAGCTGAAATGTTAGTTGGGTTGTTAGTACAATATAATATAACCCTCATTTTAAGATATTGGGCCACTTAATATTTAAACTAGAAGGATGTCTATGAGCCAGCTAATAATCAAAAATTTCACAAAATTTCATTTAAGTTGCTTTCTGTGCATCGTTATAAACATCCTTAAAGGTAAAATATTAAGTGTAAGTCCAATATCTTAAAATGTGGGTTATATATTGTACTACCCTACTAACAATTTTGCTTCTATAATGCTTTAAAGAAGCAACAATTGCATCTGTAAAGCTTTATAGAACCAAAATTGTTTGTCGGGTAACAATCCTATTAATTTGATCCTTTTATCACAAACTGCACAATTATTTTTCATTCTTTTACTTTTGCACCTCACTCCTTCAAGTAATTGACTATTTATAAAGAGTGCAATAACTTTTAACATGACGGTCCAGGCATATTGTTATTGGCTTTATTCGATTCATTAATATTTTTTTTGTTTGTGGAGTTTGCAAATTAATCTGTGATTGGAATAAATTAATAAACACTTTTAAAAAATCAAATATTGCATCCAAAAACGAATAAATTCTCCAAAAACGAGACCTATTCCCAACTAACATTTCAGCTTCGGTTAGGGTATTACAAAAGCTACATTACAGCTTCTTTTAAACTTTAGTAAGGTTGTTGGGCATGGAAAAAGGAGAACGTTATACAAGTTTGAACCTCTATAAGAAGTTTAAACGAAGCTTTACCGAAGCTCTACCGAAGCTTTGAGATTTGACAGATAGTTTCGGAAGAGCTTGTAAAGCTCTTTAATACATGTCTTATCGAAATTAAAAAAACAACTACAAAAACAAAAAAGAATTCTTTTTTAACTGGTTTTTATTTTATTTTTAATCATGAATTTTATCTTTTGACGTGAAATTATATATATTATTCCATTAGTTTTAAGTATATCTATTGATAATAATTTTAAAAGTATATAATTTTTTTTTACCACACCCAGGAATCGAACTTCGTACCTACTTGGTGGCAGTCCGCCACTCAACCCACTCGGCCATCCTAGTATATTCATTAATGAAATCAAAAACTTAATCAGTTCAAATAGCAGAAATGTCAAAAAAAATGTCTGAGCTAAATTATTCAATGTCAAAACCAAAAAGTGTCCGAGCTAGATTATTCAATATCAAAACCAAAAATCAAGTACTAAACTTGGTAATTTCTGTAAAGCTCCTATAAACTCACTAAGCAGGCTTTTCCGAAAACAAACTTTTTTCGTTTAAGTTTCTTTAACAGTATTTAAACAACTTATTAGAAGTTGTTAAACAAGTTCGAACTTCTATAAGCAATTAAATTCTGAAGCAAGCTCAATACAAGCTGTATAAAAAGTAGTACCTGTGAGATCTCAATTTATAGAAGCTATTGTGCTAGTTGGGATTTAGCTATCGTTTATTTATTGACGATTATTGAGAAAATAAAAAAAAAAAAAAACAATTTCAATTTCCGGAATCGAACCTGGGACACCCGAGTAAGAGGCAACTACTAAATCACCTAGACTAATACGACTTCTAAGGATACGAAAACTTTTATTTATATAAACTATTTAGGAAATATTGAATCAGAATTGACTTAAAATAGCTATAAAGATTGTCAAACTGTAAAACGATTATCATCGATTCGATTATCGTTTTCAAAATTACGGAATGACCCCCCAGGTTTAGCTTAAAAAAAATATGTATGGGAAAGCTTGTGTTTTGGATGTGGTTATGGACTTTTTAGCAAAAACCCGGTATTGTTCGGTGTGAAAAGGCTATAAAATGGCTTGACCACACTGTAAAGGCTTGGCCACACCGGAGGGTACGCGGTAGCGGTACGGGTAGCGGCAACGATATTTGTATTAAAAAAATTCCACACCCGAACGTTGATGTGTCAGTTTGGAATTTTTTCCATACAAATACCCGTACCGTTACCTGTACCTCTACCGCGTACCCTCCGGTGTGGCCAAGCCTTAAGGTATGCAGTTAGCGATAGCGGTCCGGGTAGCGGTACCAGTACTTGTATGAAATAAATTCCAAGCCCTAAAGGCTTGGCCACACCGGAGGGTATGCCGGTAGCGGTACGGGTAGTGGTAACGATATTTGTATGAACAAAATTCCACATCCGCGGTATAGCGGTAACGATATTTGTACTAAAAAAATTCCACACCCGAACGTTGATGTGTCAGTTTGGAATTTTTTCCATACAAATACCCGTACCGTTACCTGTACCTCTACCGCGTACCCTCTGGTGTGGCCAAGCCTTAAAGAGCAAAATTTTAAAGTATACCATAGTACTAAAAATGTTAAGTACTATTTGTTCTAAATTTTTGACTACTTAACTACTGGACGCACTCATTTTAAATGTCAGTCGGCTTGTCAATTTTTTTCTTGTGAGCTGTGAAAAAGTAAAATATTTACAAATTATTTTATTTTTTTTATTAAAATCGAAAGCAAAATGCTTGAAAAAAAGCCAGAAAAGAAACAAAATGATTCAAAACCCAGAGACGATGGGGTTGAACTTGAAAATCAATTCATTTTAAGAATTCCAGAGGTAAGACTATCCAAATTATATCAATTTTTTACAGCCAACTGATTTTGTTCTCCTAGGAGCCTGCAAAAATACTACATGAAGCTCTTCTATCAGGCAACCTCAAAGATCGGCTTGCCATTAAAATGGACAGCGACTTACGATATGGTGAAGTACGTTTCGATCATTGGCTACTACATGCAAAGATTGTTGATTTGCCAACAATTATGGAATGCCTCAAAACCATCGATAACAAGAGTTTTTATAAAACTGCAGATGTTTGCCAAATTGTAATTTGTTTTTAATAAAAATAGCTTTTTTTTATTATAATATTAACTTTATTTAAAGATGATTTGTAAAGAAGAACCCGATGCTCCAGTTCCTGAAGATGAATCACCCAACAAAGCCAAAAAGAAGGATCCCAACAAGGTTGACAAAAAGTTCCTCTGGCCACATGGTATAACGCCACCCTGTAAGAACATACGTAAACGTCGCTTCCGCAAAACTCTCAAAAAGAAATATGTCGAAGCTCCAGAAATTGAGAAAGAAGTAAAACGTTTACTTCGTGTCGACAACGATGCAGTAAATGTTAAGTATGAGATAATCAATGAAGACGATGACAAGTCTGGTGGAATGCTCAATTCTAAAGATCAATCTACAGATAACGAGGAAACACTCCAAGATGATAAATTGCTTAACGACTCCAACAAGGACATCAATGTCGAATCGGATGGCGAAGAAGAAAGACCTTCGTCGATGCCAAGCAATATGCGCGATGTAGCCGAGCATGATATTTTTGGTGAGGAAGTTTCCTCATCAGATGATGAAGATAGGCCTGTTAGACGCGACATTGAAGAAACTTCTCGTCTATCGGCTGATGACAGTCGCATGTCGGAAGAATATTCAATGTCTGGAACTCATAATCAGAAGGAAATTGTCACAGAGTTCAATAAATCCATGTTTGGAAGCCCTAAAGATCCTTCCAAATCATTCGGAGGCTCCAATTCAAGTTTAGCCGGTCCAAGTGGTTTCTATGAGGAACAAAAACGAAACGACTCCGACGATGAATATTCAAATGAGGCACAAATGACACGAGAACAAATAACTGCTAAAATATCCGAGTTACGTGGTCAATGTGATGACCTCAAGGTTCAACAATCCCAGAAATCTCAAGAGATTTCATCCATTCAAAATCCAACTTTGAAACAACGACTACAAGAAACCCTCGAGAATTTATTGAGTCAAATTGTTGAAAAAGAATTAGAAATACAAGATTATCAAAACATGCTCTAAATTTAAAAATTGCACTATGTAATTCATTTTTTTGATTGTTTAAAATTTAACTACACATTATTTTTTCTGTCGTTATGTTTGTACATAAAAAGAATATAACGGCGATAATAAAAAAAAAATATAACAAAAATACCATTTACATTATGATAATAAATTAAGTAACCACCAGGAATTTGAGTTTCATTTTGAATAAACGCTAAAGATTTAATCACACTTTTTCTGAGGTGCCATTATTGTTGGATTCTTTTTGTGTTTCCGTAAAGAAATTTGAATCTTTCAAATACCGGTGCTCTGGATTGTCAAGAGCTACCTCTGCATCGTTTATGTCTTTTTTGATTGTAGCCACTAGCGCTTCTAGAGAGTCAAAGTTCTTTTCTGGTCGTAGGTAGCCTACTATAATTACTTTAAGTATACAGCCGTAGAGATCTCTGTTGTATTCATGTAATATATGCGTCTCCTGCAATGAAACAAAAACAAAATTAAAAAACAATTAAAACTTAATTTGTTGAACTTATTCTGATTATTTAAACTTACTTACTGAATTACTTTTTTTTTAATTTAATATGGAAATAGTTGCTTAGTGGTGTCGTAAAATTTCGAAAACGTTAAGTGAAATTTTTCAAAAAAAAATTTCAGCATAACTTCATGATACGAGAAGCACTAACCGCAGGCACTATTAATGTAAATTAATGATCCTGAGTAGATTAGAATTGATTGGGTCAGAGCTACACGGGTTCCGGGGGCTAGAAACACAATTCACGAGTTCAAAACTTTGGTAGCGTTTTGACTATTTGAATTTTTTGTGACTGTTTGATATCTCTAAAACTGATGATGCAAACAAATATATGGAATATTGCGATCGTTTAACAACACTATATCTTACTAACAAATTTGTTTATGGAGGTGAGAAAAATACGCAAACAAAGAGAAGCTACAAAGAGAAAGTCAAGTAGCACAACTTGGTATTTATTTAATATAATTTGAATAAAATTTAAATTAAATAATTTGGCCTCATTTTTGCTTGTTCTTATGAAAAACGGTTATTTTACTTGTTATTATTTCAAAAAAGTATCAAATATTAAAATTTAGAAAATATGCCAAGGATCGTCTATAGCGGAATGGCCCTGAACTGGTTGATGATGCAAGACATTCTGAGAAGACATTCAATAGACATCCACTAGATCTAAATGGGATATCCTAAGACAAAGAGAAGTTCCGAAATGAGCAATTTAAAACTAAAATAATGCCCAGTATGAGTAGACAAAGTGTTCCCAACAAAATTTGGAAACACCAGGGAAGCGTTTTTAGTTTTTGCCCTTTATTATAGTCCATTTGGAATACAATTCCTATTGGTTGGCTGTAGTGTTCTAGGTCCATTATCGTCGGCATCATAAGGAAACCTCGTAACTCCCAAAATCAAAATTTTACAGGAGAGACAAAAGAGTAGAGAAACAACAGAGTAGTTGGGGAGTTAAGTGCTGTACAAAATTTGAATTTAAGTCTATTTAGAGTTTTCGGAATGGCTTCAAATTTTCTGGGTAGCTCCGCTGATATATTTTCTAAAAAATGGCATTCAAAAGTCATTTTCGAAAAGAGGTGGAGTTACGAGGTTTCCTTATGAGACCGACGATATGTATTAAATTCTTTGGGTTTGATTTAAAAAATCACAAAAAAATATTGATATTTCATATCTCAGGTCAAGTATACCATTTGAATTATTTTATCTATTAAAATTAAATTAATTTGAATTTCTAAATTCTATTGATTTGTAAACTATCTTGTTTAATTTAATCAATTCAATATACTACTTGTGGTATGTAAATAATATATAATAATCAAATAAAACCACACCACAATTGAACTTCAAGTTTTAATTAAAAATTTGATATTTTACGTGCGGTTTTAATATCTAATTCACAAACTATTGCCTCTCAAAGTGGATCATACTTTGAAATATTAGATAAGAAACAACAAACATCAGAGTTTTTTTTTTTTAAACTAACTATAAGTATTGCAACTTACTACTTTTTATGTACATACAGCAACTCAATACAAGGGATTCTGTTTTAAATTTTACTATCTTAAGTTTAACTCTCATGAAATTCTTTCTTTAAAATGCTAAATAAAATATCGTCAGCTGAGAATAGCAAGGTCTGGCTATAAAATCTATACAAAGTAGATATCACATATTCTCAACTTACTATAATATAGTCATATTATGTGATTGTTTAACATTGAGTCGGCGCAAAAAACAAAAAAAAGGAAACAGTATTTTGGAAATTTGATCTGATTTGTTTAACTAATTGATTTTACGTGTAGGGCCCTTAACTGTTTTGTTGATATCATTCACATTAATTTATGATACGTTTTAATAATTCATTAACATTTTCATCATTTACTTTTTTTTTCATCAAAGATCCAACCATAAATGTAGAACAAATTATGAAACAAAACTCTCATGCCAATATGACTCATTATTTTCGCTAATTGTGATTGCTTTAAGTGGTTATTTGGGGAATTACTTATTATTATAAAAATCCACCGGAAATATTTTAGCAATTAAACAAAAACAAATAGCTACAAATTAAGAGAATAGATTTACAAGCCTAAGGGTTCTGTGGATTTTCGCTTTCGAATTTAGTTACCTAAACCAAACATGCAAAAGTCAAGTCAAGAGAAGTTATCTCTGGCTGTGGTGATTATCTATCTTTCTTTTATGCGTAAAAATTCTTCCAAGTTGTTATCTCGAACAATCCTACAATTTCTAAGTTATTGACTTGGTAGTATAGTAATTTTTTTTATCGTACGGAGGTGTGATTATGATTATGTTTAAACAAAGTCAATGATACGTAGTATACAGACAAAATAAAATTATTTTAGTAACACTTTTTGAAGGTATCATGTGTCAGGTCTTAAGATTTATAAATTAAGCATTTCGACTAAGCTGAACTTTAATAAAAAAAAAAATTGTTAAAAACTAAGACAGAAAATCTTACAAGTTAAGAAACTTCTAATAAAAAAAATGTGTATTATTTTAGATTGGTTTTAAGTTTTTTTCAGGTTTTTTACCCAATTTAAATAAAGATTCTGCATTGAATTGGTTTTTCAATCTTGATGCAAAAAGTGGAATGCAAAAAATGGTATTGATGCAGGTACAGGTTCATATTGTATACACTTTCAAGAAAAATACATACAAATACATACATATTTTTCAATCTGGAAATGGATCTTTGAAATTCGAAATTTCTTGGTCATAAAGACAAATATAATTATTTTTTATCAATTGTAGCTTTTTAATTATTAGAAAATTTCTACTTCATTAAATAGTCAAATAGACAAAAGTTATAACAACATTGGATACTTTTTGCAAAAGTACAAATATTTTTTCGAACAAGCGCGATTTGGCTGTAGAAAAAACGGTTTATAATTTGTTTTCGCAAAAATTTACTAGTGACGGAATGCTAAGTACAAGTGAATTTTATACTAGTCAAGAAGACTAATAAAATATATTTTGTGTGGTTAAATAGATCATTTGAATTTAAAAATTCATATTTCTTCTAAAAAAAAAATAACAACCCTTAAAAAGTGGTGTAAATTATGTTTTTTCTCAATGGTTCTTTTATTTGTAAGAATTTTTAAATGGCAAACTATCACGGACTTGAACTTAAAAATTATTTCAAAATCAATATAGCTTGTATCAAATCAAAAGTCCGGACTCTGAGTTTATTTTCTCCCTTCCAATAAAATTGAGTAAAAATAGACAAAAAACTCAATTTTATTGGCTCATTGCGACAAATCAACTCAAAAATAACAACAAATCATGCTTGTTTGAATGAAAGAAATGCAAGAAAAATCTGAATTTGTTTATTAATGATTTCGATGGTGATGACTCCAAAATAATTGAAAAATAAAAATAAGATATTTACTGCCCAATTATACAAATAAAAAGATGTGAATATAATTTTAAGTCATGAATTGACAAATCCGATATTTCGGATGCATCTTCACCCAGGCCTATAACAATATTTTCGGTAAAATTATCCCAACTGCCTTCAAATGATAAATAATTAAATAATTGTTTGCTTTTTTGTATTGCCCGCTGATATGGAGTGATGCAAGTCCGGGAGACTTGGCTCCGCTTTCTGAGGCTAACACAGCGAGTCTTACAGACGGATCAATTAATTAAAAAAGCGATATCAAGAACTGTTTTTTATTATTTTATCGTAATTTTAGAAAAAGTTCAGGTGCGTCATAAGTGCTACCTTCCAGTGAGCGATTGAGTTTTTTATTTTTGCTCAATTTTCGATGGGACTTTTGATTTGAAACGACCTATAGCAATAGGTGGGCCTAGGGGAATTACAAAAATACTAGTCTCTATAGTTTTTAAAAGGCTTTGGGATATTTCCCTATTTTTGAAAGAAGACATTCACACCTTTCCAACAATTTGAAAAAAATGTCGTTTGGGTCACAAACCCTGACATCCTAATTTTCTGATTTTTCAAACATACTGTATACATAGTATTGTCCCTAATTGTTCGAAATACCAATTTTCAGTAGATTAAAACACATTGTTGGATTGGTCTTTTCAATGAACAGTTTTTAAAAAACTTATTTTCTCTCTCTTAAATAAATTTAATGTTAGCTTATTTTCGTTTCCAAAATTCATTAAACTTTCAATAGTCTATTTAATATTTATATTCTTACATACTCAAAACAGTAAGTAAGTGTAAATATTGTCCCATAAAACTCTTGTTTGTGCATTAAGGGTAAAACAAACCAATTGAAATTAAGAAGATATTATTTTATATGACTACGTAAAATTAAAATTAAATATCTGCTAGGGCAAATTTTGTCTGTCATCTCAGTTTGAACTTATTTCTAAGAACTCGCGTTTTTTTTAGATTAACATTATTCTTCTGATAGCCTATCTTTACATATTTGCCTTGATTCAAAATCTGCTAAAACGACTTTTGTAATGAATCAGTAAAGTTTAATAAATTCTTCAAAAACGTAATTGGTTAAAATCGTTCCAAAATAATTTGCTAAAATATTATATTTCGAATAGTATACTTTTTTTATGAAGATAAAACTTAAGATTTATCATTGCAATTAAATGAAAAGTTACCGTTAAATTTCTAATAAATTTATGAATAAGAAAATTGATGTTTTAGCAGTGAAAAATTATACGAGTCAATTCTTCCAAAGACTTAACTAAAACGCATTTGAAAAATATCCAAAGGCGGCGAAATTTTATTAAAGCGGCCCTGCAAATTACACACGTGATTGTCATTGGTTTTTTATTACACACAAATTGAAATCTCTGTCATAATACAATATAGGTATATACACAGATCAGATAGTATGTATATGTAATTACCCAAAAACAAAAAAAAAAGCAATTTCATAGATACATCTTCATTAAAAAAAAAAATAATATTAAACTATTTACACGTGCATCGCACACTTTCAAATAATTTAATACTTTTGCAAATAACATACTGAAATTTTTCAGATAAACAACAATCTCATCTGTAATTTATAGATACGATAGATTGCAAACAACTACAACATTTACGTTTCAATCAATAAATAATTCTTCTTCCTAATGACGCACTATATGAATGAACAATTAATATAAAAATAAAGGTCGTTTTCAATTACATACTGATAACAAATTAAGCATAAACTGCCTTTGCCTGTTGATTCACTTACCATGCTCTTCTGTTTGTTTTCATAGAATGGATTCCAGCCTACGCTCATGACCATTTTATGAACTTCTCCACTATCTATATTCGCCCAACCGTAATAGACTCCAGTGACGAAATCCGATGGTAGAGCCTGTACAACATCGAGTGGAAAGTTGGCTATTTTGCAGATAATTAAAAACAAAATAACACCAAGTCAACCAAATTATTATGCAACTCATCAATAAAAAAAAAACTAACCAGTAGGTATTCCAAGTTCTTTGGAGCCACGTCCAAATCCAGGAACAATTTCTCCAGAGGCGTAATGAGGTAGACTTGCCATTCTTCTGAATGT
This sequence comes from Episyrphus balteatus, assembly GCF_945859705.1. Taxonomy (NCBI): domain Eukaryota; kingdom Metazoa; phylum Arthropoda; class Insecta; order Diptera; family Syrphidae; genus Episyrphus; species Episyrphus balteatus. The sequence goes on along the minus strand of NC_079136.1, from coordinate 84,690,648 downwards.
TGTGATGGAGCGAACTGCTATTAATGTTGAATGAACGTCTGCACTTCTTGCTAGCTTATTGGCGACTCCAGCCACAGCAATCAATCGCAAATTGAATAGTCTGAAGGTTAACACATATAAAGCAATATTCAGAACAATCGCGAAATTGTTAGTTTGTTTAGACTTTTTATGTGAAATTTTATAAGGCGCTATCATACCCTAAACAAATCGTCATGTTAAAAATCACAGTAGTGCCGTAAAAAAACTAGAAAAAAAAAATGACTGATTTGATAGTGTGGATGGAATGTAATTTTACTTTCTTTTTTGTTTTTTGTTCAATATGTCAGATTAATAGGTTCCACAAATAGTGGCTGTGTTCAGGTATTTTTTAATAGTTTTCTGATAGCTTTTTCAAGGCAGACCGAAAAAACGGTTTTTTGGCAAAAAGTTTTTGAAAAAGCCTAGTACGCTGCTGAAGCGAAACGAAAAAATTTGAAGTCTCCAAAGTCAACAGCGGACATGTTAACAAAAAAATACCATCTGGTATTATAGCAGAGTAAAAATAATAAAACTACAAATACTACAAAAATTCAAGAAAAAACATCCGAAAATAAGTTTAAAAGCAAAAACAAAACAAATTTAATTTCGTTCAAGATTTCGTTAACGAAATTTTGTATGGACAATTTCGTTTCGCATCAGCAGCATACTAGGCTAAACACAGGAGAAATTTTTTCAATTGGTCGCTTTAATTTTTAAGTAAAGCTTATAGTACGCTGCTGATGCGAAACGAACAATTTTCAAGTCTCCAAAGTCGACATCGAAAATGCTAACGAAAAAATATCATTGAGTATTCTGTCAAAGTCAAAATAAAAAAATTCAAAATTAATTTAAAATCAAGAAAAATCAACAGAAAATAATTCTTAAAGCAAGAAATAAATGAATTAAAAGTGAAAAAAACCGTCAACCGTAAAGCCTAGTACGCAGATCGGGAAAATTTAATTTCTCATACAAATTTTATCTCGGGACGAATTTTGTCTTGAATATTTTTCCAAGCAGTACGCAGTTCAAGCGCAAAATTTGAATATTTGGAGCCACTGTAAAGAAAAAGTCTCCACTTAATTTTGCGTGGATAAATAATGTTCGAAGCATTATAAGCCATTACTTCAATGACCTAAAAGGTGAAAAGTGGGAAATTTTCAAAACTAAACAATTTTTATTTCTTTCTAGCGCTATTTCAAACTCACAAAATGAGTTTGAAAATTTTCACTTTTTGACTTTTTGCAAAAAAGTGGCAGTAGTTGTAGTTATGCCTTTATTCTGCCGGTAAAAATTGTGACAAGGAAAAGAAAACAAAATTGAAAAAAAAATCAAACAAAATTAAGGTGGACTCTTTAATAAATTACTTGGAAAGTGAAGACGAAGCAAATACAACTCAGAATCAAATCAAAAACAAAAAAAAAATTATTTAATTTGAAAGAAAGAGGGTAAACTGCCCTATTGTTGCCACTCCCCATGTGATATTGGCACCTTGAGTTTAAAAACCATTTACAGCTTCTATTTTTATTTTAGGTTTAAAAATTCACTCTTCTCGCCTTTTTTGGCATATTCTTAGCAAACGAGATATTAGGTGTATTTTTTATTACCATCGGTCTTAACTGGACAAAAAAACACAGTCGGGGCTAAGCAATTTACATGTTAAATACAAAAACACTTTAGCCCCTGGGGCTTAGTTGTTTAGCCCAGAGAATTCTCTGGGCTTAACTTTTTCAACAGATTTAAACCTGTGCTACCAAATCAACTTGTTCGTAAATTGTTTAGAATTTGTTTAAAAACATCAAAACTAATGTTTGGAATGACAATTATTTTAAATATTTATTTAATAGTAAGTTAAACTTTATTTTGTTTTCAAAAACACACAAGAAAACCCAAAAGCGAAAAATATAACAACTTTATATTTTTTGTGTGTTTTTGTGTCAGCTGATTTCGGAGCATTTAATATGCAGTGCTGCCAATTTTTCTCGCTAAGCCCCGAGGCGTTGTTTTTTTTTGTCCAGTTAAGCCCGATGGTAATACAAAACACACCTATTGATAAATACAAAAAAAAAGTATTAAGGCTTAACTACATACACCACTTTTTGAAAAAGTACAAAAGTGAAAATATTTTTTTTCTGGGTAGCGCAATTGTTTTGTGAAAAAGAGTATATTATTATTATTATTATTATTATTATTATTATTATTATTATTATTATTATTATCGACTTTCGTAAGAATTCTCAGTTCCTATGGAACTGGAAAAGTACCTATCCCGGGCTATGCCAAGGGATGAGGCTCTGTTGGAGCATAGACCATGTTCTAGCCCTTTTTTTTGCGGTTGGCTGGATCACGGTTGTTCCAAAAACTTGCGTACGGTCCTGCAGCTATTCAATATGATGGACTTCAATATATCGTGCACAAGGTGGTCGCATTGCATTCTTTTTAGTTCCTCCATAACGTTATTTCCAATCATACCCGTACTAGATACAACAATTGGTACTATCCGAATACTCCTTAATTTTTCTCGTTGTTTAACTTCGTGAGCTAGATCTGCGTATTTCGATAACTTTTCACCAAATGTTCGATTTAGATTGGCCGTCAACGGAACCGCTATATCTATTATGAACCCACACAAATTTGTTTTGTCGATCCACACTATATCCGGGCGATTCGCTAGAATTGTGTGGTCCGTACTCATTTGGCGATCCCAATATAGTTTGTAGCTGTTGTTGAAGATTACTTCGTCCGCTTCATATTCGTAATATGGCTTCTTGGAGCTAATGAGCTTTAACCTCAAGGCGAGTTCTTGGTGGATTATTTTGGCAACATCATTGTGCCGTTTAAGGTATTCGTGGTTTGCCAACATTGAGCATCCATTCAAAATGTGTTCAATAGACTCTAGGGATTGGTGGCATCGTCTGCAACCGTTATCGATATCCTCATGAAGAATGGCTCGCCGATACTGCCTTGTTGCCACAACTCCATCTTGAATTGCCATGATAAAACCTTCAGTTTCTGGAAACAGCTGTCCCTTTTGAAGCCATTCGGTTGACCTAGCTTTATCTATATCCACAGAATTCAATTGGAAGGGGTACTTTCCATGAATAGCTTTCGCCTTCCACTGTTCGACTCGGCTCGAAATTGTAAAAATATGGGGCTGATATTCATGCTCACTTAATTTTAAAGGAGTAAAGTTTTTATCCATCTCCATGATTTTTTGATACCTGAGATTGCCACTAGTTTCCATGAAATACTGCCTTAATTTGACCACTTGCATGCCTTGCTGGTTTACTAGATCTAGTATTCCCAACCCACCTTCATTTCGCGGTAAAGTTGTTCTCTCAATCGCCGATTTAGGGTGATGAAATCGTTGCGACGTCAGCACTACTCTTATTTGTCTTTGAAGGTCTTCCAAATCAGTCTCACTCCACTTTATCAAACCAAAGGAATATAAGAGTACAGGAATTGCGAAGCTATTAATGGCTTTTGTTAAGTTACCACTGTTGAGTTTTGTTTTGCATAACTTTTTTACTCTTTCAATGAAACTTGTTTTTAGTTGCTGCTTCATTGTTGTGTGCTGTATGCTTTTCATTTCCAGAACTCCAAGATATTTATAAGGTTCATTTTCTTGTAGCGTTTCAATGGTCCCTTCTGCAAAATCAAAACCTTCAGTTCTTTCGATTTTTCCACGTATCATTTCCACCGCTTTGCACTTATCGAACCCAAAGTTCATTTTTATATCTTCACTAAATTTCTTCACTATATTGAGAAGACTCTGAAGATGTTTTCTAGATCTCGCAAATAGCTTAAGATCATCAATATATAGAAGATGCGTGATACTCATTTCTCGCTCGATCCTGTATCCGTTCGATGATTCATTTAGCAGTTTACTAAGGGGCGCCAGACTCAAGCAAAACCACAGCGGACTAAAAGAATCTCCTTGGAATAATCCTCTTCTCACACATATCTCCCTAGTTGTGGATCCTCCAACATGTATAGTCGTTTTCCATTGGTCCATAGAATACATAAAGAATTCCACTATTTTGTTATCCACTCCGTGAATTCTTAATGCTTCAATTAAGTATGAATGGGGTACGTTATCATATGCGTTTTGGTAATCAATATAAGCTACACTTAAGTTTCGATTATTATGAACTGAGTTTTGGGCGATTATAGCATCAATCGTGATCAGTTCCTTACATCCTCTGGATCTTTTAGCGCATCCTTTTTGTTCACATGGGATTATGCCATTCGAATCACAGTGCTGCCAAATTCTATTGCTTATAATGGCAGTAAAAGCTTTATATAATGTAACTAAACATGTTATTAGCCTAAAAGCACTCGGATTTTCCGTATCTCTATTTTTTGGGATAAGAAAGGTTCGCCCTTTTGTAAAAAATTCTGGAATTCTTTGTTCCTTATCCAATATTTTGTTGAAACATCGAACAACATGAGGATGAGCGCTTGTTAATCTTTTAAGCCAAAAGTTTTGAAGTTCATCCGGCCCTGGGGCTTTCCAGTTAATGGAGTTGCTAAGCACCTCCCGAAGATCTTCAACACTTATTGGACTGCTCGTCATAAGTGGAAACTGTTGAAAAGCGGTTAACCATGTTGCTTGGTTATTATGTGTTTCTGGTTTTTCCAACACATTTTCCCAAAACCTCTCAAAAGGAGTTATATCTTCTATCGGTGTTATTGCCAAATTGCTATTTCCATTTAGACTAGCATAAAACTTCCTTTGGTTAGCTTTAAAGGCCTTATTATCCTCTCTTCGTTTTCTAATCGATAAATACCTCTTCAAACGAGCACTGAATACCTGAAGTTTTTGGGTAAGTCTATCAATTATCATGTCCAGATCAAGGTGAGTGAGTTCTTCCGGTCTTTTGGGTCTGACAATTTTTTTAATCCTCCGCAGAAGTTTTCGGGACCTTATACCTTGTTTAAACATCATAAGTCTTCCAACATCTGCTCTCTGATTAGAAATTTTTGATTCTAACCTCGACTGCCAAACTGGTTTTCTATTTTCTGTTGGGTGGTTTTGACGTTGCTCGGAACTTACTGTTAGCCCCACACGGAGAAAAATGAATCTAGTATTTTATACTCCATATGACTAGTAAGGAAATTAAAGTAAAAAGCCCTAGATTTTAAGTAAAATTTACCTTACGTATTGAACATTTCTTGGTTCCGTAAAGTAATTTGTACAAGAAAATTATGATGAACAAAATAAAGTAGTATATACCTTACGAGTAGCAATATTTTCTTTAAGTAGAGTAAAATAAACCTTCATCCAAAAAAGTGTATGACTCTTTTCACTTTAAGATTCTAGTAAAACATATTTTACAAATTTAACTATTCTGTGAATAAGTTTTACCTTACACTAAGGTAATAATATTACCTAATTCTAGGAATTTTCCCCTATACATAGTAATAACTCTAAATTGCTGTCATTAAAAAGTCTGCCATTTTGTCTTCCATGTGTTTTGGAAATTTTTTTTTGTCAAAGCTTTTAGGTGTCCGGGTGCGGAATAATTAATAAAGAAATAAAATCTGTGTTTTTCTTTTGGAAGTGAAATGTTTTCATTACTTTTTGTGTTCCTTTATGCGTTGTTATTGGCTCCGTAATTACGGATAGCATATTTTTTTCTTGTGTTAGAATAATATATAGGTATCCATATGAATTAACATCATTCAATCTAATTAATTCATGAAGAATTAGATAAAAATTGGATCAAATAAAGTCAATTCCATTTTTATTGATGATGATGATATTTTCCTAAATAAAATTGTTTGTTTGCACCTTACAAAATTATAATAAACTAGGTAATTTATGTAATTATTGAAAAACATAACAGGGCCATACGTTACTTACTTCTAAATAGCTTTGAGGATTAAGTACGTGTTACCTACTTATGCTTTTCAATAATTACAAAATTCAACTTTTTTATTTTAATTTTTGTAAGATAAATGCATACAATTTTATTTAGAAAAATGTCATCAATAAAAATGAAATTGACTTTATTTGATCCAATCTGGAACTAAATTATATACCTTCCATAGAGAAGTTCAATTTACTTTAAAAATCAGTATTTTCAGCCTTATAGTAAGGTAAAATATGTACCTAACTTTCTAGTAATTTCTATTAGAAAGTCATACAAAAAAAGGCTTTACTGTAAAGTTAATCCTAAGCTATAAATTTACTAGAAAAGTAAGGTGAATTCCATTTTATTGGGGAGTCATCCCTATTTAAACTTTACATTAAAGTTAAATATACCAGAAATAAGGTAGTTCATACCTTATTTTTTCTCCGTGCAGAGTTCTTGTGATTGCCACCGCTGCACAAAATATAACACTTTGAACATGTGTTAACTCATGCCAACCCTGAAGTTCCGCATCGATTATATTATTCATATGGTTTATTAGATTCAATGTTTTTTTGGTGACAGGAACTTTTGGAATCCTTGGTCTTAAAAGTGGATCCATACCTTCAAATTCTATGTAGGCTTCCTGGAAATTATCAAAAGCTACTTGAAATAAAATATCTCCGGGGCCCAAAGAATCTCTGTATCTATTCAAAACTTCTTCACCTTGATTTGGTATTTCTTCCATATTTGGTTCTGGCTGAATTTCATTTAGGACTTCCACTTGCTGTGGTATTTCTGCCACACTATGTTCTGTTTCAGACCTTCTGCTCAAGAGGCTTAATCTTTGGCGTGGTCTCAACTCTTCCAAAATTTCTTGTTCAATCTGAACAATTTCAATACTTGGTAAGAGGAGTCTTCTTGTAATCGCTCTACATCTGTCAGCAACATTTTGCTCAGTTAATCTTTCACTGAGTTCTGGATATAAAGCAACAAAGTGAAGATGTTGTCTTGCTCTGTATCCAGCAGGATCAGTTCCGCATTTTGTAGCTCTAAAGTGACAGCGCATAATGTCTTTATTCATATTTGATGACCTGACCATGCTATGCGTTGTCTTTGTCTACCAGCTCGTGTGGTCTCAGATATAGACATCCTCGAAACAGTCGGAGCTGGTGCAGAAAGCTGGGGTGTTGTTTCTCTGCTAATAGGTCGCAGTTGTTCGGTTGTTCGGGTTATCCCGGTGCGCATATTCTGCGAATCTGCAGCACCACTACCGGCTTGCAAGCTGCTGACTCCAGCGGTAGCTCCAAAGTCAGCCCGGGCGCCCCCGGATGGCGGCATTCTAATAATTCTGTTTCTTAATCTTCTCTCCATTTTTATTGGGTTGGTTTACTGTTTCCTTCAGATGTGCATTTTAAATCATAGCCAGCATATTAGGCTTTTTGACGAAGGGATCACAGGTGCGTCAGGTCTAATGTTTTCGATGGATCCAGGTGGATTTAAGTCGCCTCTTACGACAGGCATGCCATACCTCGTGAATATTCTTACCCCTTACACGCAAGGGTTGGTTTACTGTATCCTTCAGATATGCATTTTAAAATCGTAGCCAGCATATTAGGCTGTTTTGACGGAGGGATCACAAGAGCGTCGGTCATAATGTTGTCGGTGGATCCAGGTTGGATTTTAGTCGCCTCTTACGACAGGCATACCTTACCACGGGAATATTCTCACCCCTTACCCGTAGGGGTTTATTATTATTATTATTATTATTATTATTATTATTATTATTATTATTATTATTATTATTATTATTATTATTATTATTATTATTATTATTATTATTATTATTATTATTTTTTATTAACAGAATAATTACAAATTTAAATTACAATGTTAATATTTATAAAGAACACAAGCTGCAGGGGCTAGCGGCTCTTACTTAAAAGCTAAATATAATTTTTAGAGAAAGAATAATGGAAAATTATAATACTTAGCCCTGATTTTTCAATTGTCAGTTAGACTATCAGAAGAATAAATGTCAATATAAAAAAAACTTTTATTCCTAAGAATAAGCTCTATCTGAGGTTTATCTGACTATTGAAAAATTGGCCCTTAGTTAAGTTATTCATAAAGTTATATACTTCACAGGATCATTTCTGTAGTAAGTCTTCTTTTACTAAATATAATTTTTAGAGAAAGAATAATGGAAAATTATAATACTTAGTTAAGTTATTCATAAAGTTATATACTTCACAGGATCATTTCTGTAGTAAGTCTTCTTTTACTTTTGAAGAAAAAGAGTATACAAATTGTTTATTAGACTAAAAAATAAGCTTTCCGCATCATTTGTTTTAATTTTTCAGGCCGAAATATAATACAAAAATGCGTTTGAAAATTTTCACTTTTGTACTTTTTCACTTTTTGAGCCAATGTAGTTAAGGCTTTACAATTTTTTTACACTTTTGCTATACCCTAACCCTATTGCAAAAATAAAATACAACGGTGCAAAATTTGTCTGTTGTAATTGTTGTAGTAGAAAAACAAAATTTTGCAATTTTACACCTTTTTGTTGCACCGGATAGTGAATACCCCTAATAAAAGTACAAATCAAAAAATTCAAGAAAAAACATAAAAAAATAAGTTTAAAACCAAAAACAAAACAAATTAAATTTCGTTCAATATTTCGTTAAGGAAATTTTGCATGGAAAATTTCGTTTCGCATCAGCAGCGTTCTAGATTTAAGCCTTGAGTTTTACTTATTTCGTCTTCACTTTCCAAAGTATAGTCCCCCTTAATTTTGTTTGAATTTTTTCAATTTTGTTTTATGTTTTTTTCTTGTCACAATTTTGCCAGCAGAAAAAGTGGAAAAATCTCAGATTTCATGATCTATTTGAGGCTTGAAATTCAAAAAAATGAATCTGAAATTCAAAAATCTGATTCTGGATTTTTTTCAAAATTCACACATACAAGCACACGCACTTTACACACACTCCTCTGTTTGACATTTGTCTGATCACACTGGTCAACAAGGTTTTTGCCACAAGAACCAAAATATACTTTTCTAGTAGTTTTTGGGGTGCTGAAGTCGAATCTGAAGTCAGAAATATTTGATTGGCCTTCATTTTTGAAATATAACCGTTAGAAAATGTTAAAAAACGTAATTTTGGCTGTTTTCGAGGTTATGTTTTTATGTGGAGTAATTAATTGTGAATAAATTTGTAACGGTGCTTTTAAGAGCTAGTTTTATTCTTTCAAAAAATGTTTTAATCTTTCCGATATCAGCGTTCTAGATTTAAGCCTTGAGTTTTACTTATTTCGTCTTCACTTTCCAAAGTATAGTCCCCCTTAATTTTGTTTGAATTTTTTCAATTTTGTTTTATGTTTTTTTCTTGTCACAATTTTGCCAGCAGAAAAAGTGGAAAAATCTCAGATTTCATGATCTATTTGAGGCTTGAAATTCAAAAAAATGAATCTGAAATTCAAAAATCTGATTCTGGATTTTTTTCAAAATTCACACATACAAGCACACGCACTTTACACACACTCCTCTGTTTGACATTTGTCTGATCACACTGGTCAACAAGGTTTTTGCCACAAGAACCAAAATATACTTTTCTAGTAGTTTTTGGGGTGCTGAAGTCGAATCTGAAGTCAGAAATATTTGATTGGCCTTCATTTTTGAAATATAACCGTTAGAAAATGTTAAAAAACGTAATTTTGGCTGTTTTCGAGGTTATGTTTTTATGTGGAGTAATTAATTGTGAATAAATTTGTAACGGTGCTTTTAAGAGCTAGTTTTATTCTTTCAAAAAATGTTTTAATCTTTCCGATATCTCTTTTATAGCCCGAGATATTTAAAATTTAAGTAGCGGTCTTTGAATCAGGAACAACACTGGCCAACCAAATTACACTTTTTTTGCCACAAGAATCAAAATATACTTTTCTGAAGGTTTTTGGGTTGCTGAACTCAAATCCACAATCAGAAAAATTCTATTAGCCTTCGTTCTTAAAATATTACCGTTATAAAATGCCAAAAAGGGTTTTTTTTTATAACGGTTATATTTCAAGAACGGAGGCTAATAGAATTTTTCCGATTGCGGATTTGAGTTCAGCAACTCGAAAACCTTCAGAAAAGTATATTTTGGTTCTTGTGGCAAAAATTCTGTGACCAGTGACTTAAACTTTAGATTAAGTTTAGTTTCTCTTTGACTTATTAAATGAAACTTAAGATATCTCGAGCAATAAAAGAGATATCGGGAAAATTTAAACAGTTTTTGAGAGAAGAATATATGTTCTTATAATAACCGTTACAAATTTGTTTTTAATGAATTACCCCACATAAAAACAGAACCTCGAAAACAGCCAAAATTACGTTTTTTGACATTTTCTAACGGTAATATTTCAAAAACGAAGGCCAATCAAATTTTTCTGACTTCAGATTCGGATTCAGCACCTCAAAAACTACTAGAAAAGTATATTTTGGTTCTTGTGGCAAAAAAAAAGTTAAATTTTGTTGACCAGTGTCATTTTTGTTGTTTTATTTAAAGAAGGTTTTTTTACACGCACAGATTTCGTTCACAATTACAAAACTAGATTTCACATTCTATTTGCAGTGGAAAATCTGAGATTTGTACACACAAATCTGAAAAGCAAATAGAAAATGACATCAGATTTTTGAATCTCAGATTCAGTTTTTTTAATCTTATACTACGTTTCCACCTACGCTAAATCCGAGATTTAGCTAAGTAGATTTAGAATAAATCTCGAGATTTATTCTAAATCTACTTCGCTAAATGGTGGATTTAGGTTCACTTAGCCTAAAACCAAGATTTTCAGCTACCCTCAAACCGAGATTTAGAATAAATCTCGAGATTTAAGCTAAATCTACTTAGCTAAATCTCGGATTTAGCGTAGGTGGAAACATAGTATTAAGCCGCAAATAGATCATGAAATCTGAGATTTTTCCACTTTTTCCCCTCCTTCAGCTATCGGATTCAGAAATCTGAATCTCGTCAATGGAAAACGACATTAGATTTTGGTTTGAAAAATAATTTTGTAAACTCGTATTAGGCACGCTGCTGATGCGAAACGGAATATTTCGGTGGTCTCCACCAGGAAAACGATATTTTTGCGGAATCTCAGGGGAAAAATATTCACAAATTGAAAGACCTAAATTTAAAAATAAAAGCCAACACACATCTCAGAAAGGCATGCAATCACAAAATGAAGAACAAAAACAAACCGTAGAACGAAAAGCTGAAAAACATTTTTCGTTTACAATTTCGTTGTCCTATTTTTGTATAGGATTTTGCTATAATAGGATTTAATCAACACAAATTGAAACACACCCTTTATGCCCTGATGCCAATCCAGAGATTATGTCCAGTGAAGTTGTGAGTTACATTTATGAACACATACTCCATTGTGGTAAACGAACTGAATGCATTTGTCAGTGACTGAACCTGGCTGTCAAGAAAAAAAAATTATCTTCGTCACTGCAAATTTTAAAACATTCTAAAATCATATATTTTTTTATAAAATTATCCGTATTTAACTTATTTTTTTATTAAGATCTTTATAAAACCAATCCATAAGGTAAAACAACAAAATAAAATTAACATTTTTCAGCCCCCATCAATCTTTTACACCGGAAACTATTAAAATCGATTTCTTGTTTATCTTCAAACAAAAGTACATAGAACCTTCACTTTCGTCGGGTCTTTTGTCGTGGCTTTTAATTCTGAGAAAAAAAAAAGTTATTACTTCTAAAGTAGTTTCCTTTGCAGACATGACGCACTCAGTGCATGCTGAACGAAGTATACATGAAATGCTGAAAGATACCCCGCCGATGAATGAAAGTGGTAGTGCCATTCATTCGGGCACAGAAGGTAGGCAATTTAAGCCACCAAATAGTTTGCCACTGCGCAGCAATCATTCCGGTTAGTTTTCTAAAGATCAAAATTATCTTTTTAAATACATTTGTTGCATTGATATTTACTTTTTTTTATCTATTAATCATTTATTCAAAAGCACCAGTTACTCCAATGAGTCCAAGCAGCCCACAAAATGGCATCGATACGAATTTTCTTCGAACCGGAGCTTCGAAAATTGACACCATCAAGAATTGGAGTATATCGACTTACAAGTGTACGCGGCAAATTATGTTGGAAAAACTGGGTAAATCACAGCGAACTGTTGACTCTGAGCTCGAAGCTCAAATCGAGCAATTGAGAGAAACTCAAAGGAAATACTTGTCTATATTGCGTCTTACCAGAGCGTTTAGCTCCCATTTCCATCATGTTGTGGTAACTCAACATGCATTGGCCGAGGCTTTTTCGGATTTGGCCCAAAAAAGTCCCGAACTGCAAGAAGAGTTCACTTGCAATTCGGAAACGCAAAGAAATTTGACAAAGAATGGAGAACTTTTGTTGAATGCTTTGAACTTTTTTATATCGTCTGTAAACACTTTGTGCAATAAGACAATTGATGATACTTTATTGACTATTCGTCAATATGAAACTGCAAGGTAAGATATATTTTTATAGAGAAAATATTGTTAGTTATCCAATATAGTAGTATGATTATATTGATTTCAATTTTATAAATGATAAATTTTACTAATTCTTATGATTGCCTTTAAGGGCCAATAAACCTTGTTCTGCTTCGATTATATGAACAAGAGTTGGCATCAAATATTTTGAGAAGCCCTCGAGCCCTCCATATTTTTTGTTAAATATTAAATCCGTCTTAATTCCCAATCAGTCCCATTCTGAATAAAAACTTCCGGGGAAATGTGTTCGGGAGATGGGCACCCACCCAATCAAAATTTTTCGAAAATGTTGCTCTCTTTTTAACAAAAAGGGAAGAAAATAAAATGGAAAAGGAACGATATTCTGGGAATTTTTCGATTAGTGGTCGCCCCTCCCAATCGATTTCCCCAGGAGTTTTCATACAGAATAGGAAATTGTTAACAAATTATGTACTCTTCTCGGGGTGTCTTTTTCAGGAGTTATTCTCATCGCGGTTGTTTTTGCAAAAAAGACAGAAAAACGAAGGAACATTTGATATTCAATTAAAACTTCAACTTCCGGTTTTTCATTCTACAACTTTCTACCCATTATGAGGCGTTCAGAATAATAATGGGTCAAGTCCACTTCTATATAGGTTGGATGTTTTAAAGCCTTAAAAATTAAGGGTTTCGTTTTATATCAAATAGCTATTGAAACATTTATTTCAATAGTTGATTAAGTTCCTAAGAAAAAGCTTCTCAAATTTCAAAATAAAGCACAAATTTCAAATCGACTTGACCCATTATTATTATTATTCTGAACGCCTCATATAGGGCTGATTGAACCTCTTTTATTTTTTTTTTATTGAAATCTTAAGACCTGATTTTAATAAATCGAATAACGGTTAACGTTTTTTCGCAAACTGTGGCTACAAGCCATAACCGCCTAAGTCGAGTAAGTAAAACAAGAAATAAACGATTTTATAATGCCTTCCTGGTTTTATTCTACATTCACTTAATTTATTGGCTACGAAAAATGTGTAGGCTTAAATCTACGAAAAATTTAAACTGACTTCAGCTCTATAAAATCCTATCTCGATTTAGGCGTTATGGCTTGTGGTCATTTTATCTGGAGAGGCCCTGGAGTTCTGCAACTGCATTATTTTTTAGAAAGAAACATATAATGATCCTAGAGAAAAGCGGTGTTTTATTTGTAACTCAGTACTTAGCTCAGTAAACAAGGTTTGATGTTTCTTACAATTTTTTTTTTGACTTCAACAACAAATGATTGTTAATAATAAATAAAAGTAAAATTTTGTTGTTGTTTACAGTTTGATGGTTTACAGATAATTTTTTTTTTCGTAACTTATCCCTTTTGGGCCTTCAACAATAAGGATTATTAATAAATAAATATTCATATTTTAAATGAAAAAAAAAAATTAAAATTACTTGATAGAAAATCAGTGGTATGTATTGTGATCCGTGTGCAAAGCTTCAATTTATTAACTCTCTATTATTATGCACAGGCACTCCATATTGAAAATTAAATTTTTTTAAATTTCTTAAGTCCACATAAGCTATTCTGTTGCCACTAGGGTGGTTCTTATTTTTGACATGCTATCATGTTAAAAATTTTGAGGAGCAATTATCTTTTTATTTCAGATTTATATTTGACTTTCATTTTCCCTCGGTTTTAACGTGGAATTTTTATTATATTATTATTATACATTACTTTTTATTTGTATAAGTAATTTTATTTGGAGTATTCCATTAGACTCGCAGATTGTATTGTTGAAATAAAAATCCGCTAAGATTAGAGATTTTTTTCGCTATTTAGAACAAATTTGTGTCTATCCAAATATTTTTTCGCTATGGTTTTGGCTATGGTGTTGGATTTCTAATTTAATGAACGCCTGGGTTCAAGTCCTATTCTTGTCGAATAGTTTTTTTATTTTATTTTTTCAATTTAAAATTATTTATCAAACATTAGTATTATGCATTCGATTTTAAAGATTTAACTATCTTTGAAATTAAAAAAAAAAAAAAAAATTTTTTTCCAACTTACATGTTACTACTGTATTCAAAAGCTTTTTTTTCCAAATTTCAAAGAAGATTTGTGATAAAAAAGTTCCCAAAATTGGTAAAAGTTCTGGGGAATATTCGCGAACAAAATTATAAAAATAAAGAAAACCAAACCAAGACCAAATTTAAGATTTTAAAGACCTTAAACATTTTTTAAGCTTAACATTGTAAGTATAGATTTTTATTTTCTTTTTAATTATTATTTTTTAGACTAAGGGCCAATTTTTCAATAGTCAGTTAAACAGTCAGTTAGTACTTATTCCTAAGGATAGAGAAAAAATCAATTTTTCAACAAGCAGATATAGCTTATTCCTTAGAATAAAACTATCTGCTTCTTTCAGAGACGAATAAAAATTATTCTAAGGAATAAACTCAACAAAAATATTGTGTCAGTTGTCAAAGTTGTTTTCAAAGAATTTTGAAAAAAAATACAGTGGAACACAAGAAAACAAAAACAATCATGAATAAAAATGACGTTTAATTTTGAATATTTTTGAATTTGACAATTTTTTTTTTGTTATTCTGTAGAATAAATTATTCTTGATTGAAAAATTCAATGTTTTTATCTGATTGTTTATGAGCCTAATAACATTATTCGTCGAACAGTTAACTGACTGTTTATTAGAAGATTGAAAAATTGGCTCTAAGAGTATTTATTATAGATTCCTGAAGAAGGTTGTAATCACAACAGAAACGTCGAATAAATATTAGTATAAAAAAAATGACCTCAAGCCCACTTAGGAGTTAATATTATATATTAAAAAAGGTCACGAAGATAGAAATAATTAAAAAAAAAAAAATAACTACACAAAATGTAATTACATATTTACATGAACCTAGTTTTTATTTCTTAAACACTATTCGAAATTTATGACATCGGTTCAGTCGTTTCATCAGCGGATGCAACAGACAGACATACGAGTTTATGAGAGCTGATCGATTAACCCATGCACGGCATCCGACGCGACGCGTTTATTATGGTTCTCATAAGCAAGTATAAGCAGTCAGTGTTAACTTGTTTTGAAATTAAATATTAGTTTTTTCCGATGAAATTCAATTATTAAGAAAAATGTTAAGGCTAGTACTTTATAAGATTTCAGAAAATTGACTTTGGTTCAAAACTGCGGAATCCAAAAAAAATTTAACCCGGCTGTTTTATTTTCTCTTTATAATGTTTTGCCCGAAGATTCTTGACTCATCTTGATACACAAATATTTATCATTTCATCATAAAATAAATATCTATTTGTATCGATTAATTTGTAGGATTTAAGCATAAAGTGATATAGCTGCTTGCCTGTTTCGATATTTCATTAATTTTCTCTTTCAGAGTTGAATTTGATGCATACCGAATGGACTTGGAAAATTCCAGACCAGAAATACCACAGAGCCCAATATCAGAAGAGGCGCAAAAGAATTTCCTACGACAAAAAGAACTTTATGAGAAGCTTAGAGCAGATGTGGCTGTTAAAATGCAATTCCTTGATGAAAATAGGGTACATTTCTTATAAATTTAAAGTTTTTGTTGTATTAATTATTGTTATTTAGATTAAAGTTATGCACAAGCAACTGGTGCTTTTGCACAATGCCATTGCTGCTTATTTCTCAGGGAATGCTATAGCTCTAGAAAGTACTCTAAAGCAGTTTAATATAAAGGTTAGCATATAACTTATAAATTTAGAAGAAAATTATTAATATTTTTTTTATTTCACAGTTGAAATCTCCAAACACAGCAACAGGTTCTTGGTTAGAACAGTAGTGCATCATCCGCCACGGGTATCAATTTACTTAGAATACAAAAGTATATCCCATCCATAGTTCCTTCGGGAACAACACCCGAATTAAACATTTTTAAACTCCGTGTATGTATGTTTTATTCTTCTTAACTGAAATAAAAAGAACAAAAAAATAAAAAAAACTTCTCGCGAATCTTGAAACAAAAAAGAAACATACAACAAAGTACTCAATGTAATAATCTCACATAACACACACACACACTTCGTTGTCCATTTGTACATTTTTGAACGTAAATTAAATCTAGCTAGGCTAGAGATTTTATATAAAAAAGGAAAGAAAACACCAAACAAAAACTAAATACCTATTTTTTTTTTTATTTATTTTTTTTTTTTTTTCAAATCTATAAACTCCGCCTATATTACAAAGTGCGATGCCACTAAGCATGACTAATAGGTAAATGAATAAGCCATTAAACAATAATTATTTGGGATATCGAATACCCCCTCTTTGCACCAAGCGAACGGATTTTACGAATTATTGTAATTGTAGCTTCAATTCCGCACTTTGCAAATTCATTTTTGTATTCCCTTGTTTCTCATCAGCAGTATTGCATTCCCCCCTAGAATTAAGTATGACAAGAAAAAGAAAAAAACAATGTTTAACCTAGTCAACGTATATAATTACATTCTGTATACATGTAACTTATTTAATTATATACATATTTAACATAGTAATAAAATTATATATCGATCAAAATTTAATTTTGTTTACGTTTAGTTCTTTTCCAAGCTCAAGTCTTTCAGCTTATTGTGAAGTTGTTCTTCATCGTCTTCCGCTTTAAACATTTCCTAAAAGTAGTGGAATATGAATTATTTGGTTCGTTTTACTATTTTATGAATACTTACAGGATCATAAATGACTTTCACAATAAGAGAACAACTGGGGCATGTAGCTACTTCTTCTCCCTCAATTAATTCGTCCTAGATTTTAGATCGTTATTACTAGGACATAACATTCTAGTTAGATTTAGCTTACCTTAGAAATTTGAAATCTATCGCCACAGGGACAAGGGTAGTAATACATTTCCTCTTCTTCGTCATATTCAAAGTCTTCAATTTCAACTTCGTCATGATAAATACTCATTGTATATTCTTTTTCTTATAACATGATACAATATAAATTAGGGAAAATTGGAGAAAAACTGTTAAAATTTTGGGCTTAAATTTTGGTTTTAAGGAAATTACGGACACATGTTATGACTTATGAGACATTTGACTGCATTGCATTTTTATTGAAATGTCATTTGTTGTTTGTGACTTTTCAAAAAATGAGTGCGTTCCAAGACGAAATTGTTTCAAAACTGTGAGTTCATAGATGTAACAATAGTCGTGTTCATTTAAAGGTGGTACTAATGAGTATTTTAAGCCCAGTTTGCAGATCAGGCCACGCTGCTGATGCGAAACGAAATTTTTCGTCGGTCTCCACTAAAGCCTAGTACGCTACTGAGGCCTAGTACGCTGATGATGCGAAACGAAAAATTTTCAAGTCTCCAAAGTCGACAACGAAAATGCAAACGAAAAAATATCAGGGGTATTCACGATCTGGTGCAACAAGCCTAGTAAAAATGTAAAATTTAATTTTTGTACAATAGATCGTGAACGCCCCTCTTCTTATCTATAGTAAATATTGAAGCATGAATGATGTTTTTTTTTTCTTCCACCGTTGGTTTTTTTTTCCATTTTTTATAACTTAAAAAGGCTTAAGCCTTTACTCTGCACTTTGGTGGTGGTTTTTGTATCTTTTTTTATGATTTTTTTTCTAAATGCACAAGGCTGAAGCTATGAAGTGGTGTCAAACTTTTCACCATCAAACGCATTTTGATGGTGGAAATCAATTTTTGTTCTGCGTGCCGAAGAATTTGTGTGGTAGATTGTATAGATTTTAAATTTAATTGTTTAATTTTGTATTTTTATTCTCCAAATGGAGCACAGATAAAAAGCCGAAATCACAATTCAAAGATAATTGCTTAGCAAAATACGATTGCTGCGGCTATCAAGGTTTCACTAGAAAATATAAAATGCAGCAAAAGTTAAAAAAATCTTGCACATTACAAAAGAGACAAAAATCGCTCTCTTTTCCTCCCATTTACCAAAGACCGCCATCAACTTAGCAGCACTTAGTGGGGATTTTCAAAAATTTTTATGCAAATAATTAGGTGAGAATTAGGTGAAATTTAGTGAATCAATTTTACAATTTGGTGAATCATAGTTTAAAAGTTATTAACAAATTACGTAAGGCGTAAAGTTAGCAGCACTTGGTCATGAAATTCAAAAAAAATTTCTCCATAATTCAGTGTCAATTTAGTGAAGCGTATTTCATCAGTTTCATAATTTGGTGAATCATAGTTTATTAAATATAACTAAAATAGAAAAATTAACAAACGTGACGTAACGTAAAAAAAGCATTTGTTAATCATGGACACAAACCTCACGAATGAGAATGGCAGAGTTCAACACACCAAAACTGAACCTAAATTCAGATTTTTTCACATTGAACGCACTTAATATAAATGTATACTATGACAATGCGTTCAGGTGACGTTTTTCATTTACAAGATACACTTTGATTTGAAAATTTCCAATGCGAGTTACAACAAAAATGCTATTTTATAATACAAAAAAAGTTTGTTTACATCTTCACTAGCCCAGAACTAAAATTCAGTGGAAGTTACTCACAAGAAAGATTTTGTTTTTTTTTCGCATGAGTCTTGGACACTGATCTGTCTTGGAACATTTTTGAACTTCCGCAGATGATTTCTTCAAAAGTATGATTCACCAAATTCTGAAATTTGGAACATTTATTCAGAAAAAGACCACAAGCATTTTGGTACATAATTCATAATTTGGTGAATCTTAATTCAAGAGTTACATGCGATTTTGTTTTTTTCGCGTGCGTCTTGGAACATTTTTGAACTTCCGCAGATGATTACTTCAAAAGTATGATTCACCAAATTCTGAAATTTGGAACAATAGGTGTGTTTTTTTGTTTATCTATATAGATTTTGTGCAAAAAAACGACATCGAGATTTTTGAAATCAAAACAATTTACGTGTTAAAAACAACAAAAACTTTATCTGTATAGATTTTTGAAAAATCCAGATAATTATCCAGATTTTACTTTCTCTCGATAAAAACAGTAGTGCCAAGGTAGTTTAATTGTTGTGTTCATACAGAAATATCTGAAAATATTAAACAAAAAAAAAAAAGCGGAGAAAACGAGGTTTGAAAAAAAACTCTCATAGAAAAAAATAATCAAAAATTTGTTTGACATGGTTGCATTGAAATGTTAATATCTCGAGATATACGCAATGCACTTTTCAGATAAAAGTCTTAAATGGATCCTGATAAGATTGTTGAACAGATATGTATAAAAAATTACCAAAGTTTTTTCGAAAAATTAGAAATAAAAATAAAAAAGTTTTCACATTTGATTTTTAAAAAATCGAAAAAAAATTCAATATATCTACCTTCAAACGCTTATAACACAAGAACGACGCAACTAATGTTAATGGTCATGGTCTTAAAATGTAGCTAAGAATATACAGATAATTTTTGGTTTTTTGTGAAAAAACAATTTTTTTTAATCCAACATGGATGCCATGGCCATGTGAAAATTTTTGTTTGCATCCAACATGGATGTAATGGCCTTCCCACTTCGGAGTTAAAAAAAAAAAAAAACAAAAGCAACATTTTTGACAGACAGCTGCCAAAGTATATGTACAGAGTGGTGCCAAATGTTTGCATGGATTTCAAAAATCCCGATGTCGTTTTTTTGCACAAAATCTATATAGATAAACAAAAAAACACACCTATTTATTCAGAAAAAGACCACAAGCATTTTGGTACATAATTCATAATTTGGTGAATCTTAATTCAAGAGTTACATGCGATTTTGTCTTGGAACACGATACATGTGTCCAAAGGTATACAAATAGCTGTGTTCCTTTGGCCTTTTAAGTTTAATAGGAGTAAAAAAAGGGGGCCTTTTTAATGATAAACAGGGTTATATGAGTCTTTTAGGTGTGAAATTAGTGATGACAAAAAGCTTCTCACCATCGTTATAACATCGAAATTGTTAGTTGGGTTGGGTATGGATCAAGTGATAATAAAAAACGGCTATTTTTTCTATAGAAGAAATGGAGTTGTTTACAACCAAAAGTACTTAGCAGTAGATACTTAAGGCCAAAGGAACACAGCTATTTGTATACCTTTGGACACATGTATCGTGTTCCAAGACAAAATCGCATGTAACTCTTGAATTAAGATTCACCAAATTATGAATTATGTACCAAAATGCTTGTGGTCTTTTTCTGAATAAATGTTCCAAATTTCAGAATTTGGTGAATCATACTTTTGAAGTAATCATCTGCGGAAGTTCAAAAATGTTCCAAGACGCACGCGAAAAAAACAAAATCGCATGTAACTCTTGAATTAAGATTCACCAAATTATGAATTATGTACCAAAATGCTTGTGGTCTTTTTCTAAATAAATGTTCCAAATTTCAAAATTTGGTGAATCATACTTTTGAAGTAATCATCTGCGGAAGTTCAAAAATGTTCCAAGACGCACGCGAAAAAAACAAAATCGCATGTAACTCTTGAATTAAGATTCACCAAATTATGAATTATGTACCAAATGCTTGTGGTCTTTTTCTGAATAAATGTTCCAAATTTCAGAATTTGGTGAATCATACTTTTGAAGTAATCATCTGCGGAAGTTCAAAAATGTTCCAAGACGCACGCGAAAAAAACAAAATCGCATGTAACTCTTGAATTAAGATTCACCAAATTATGAATTATGTACCAAAATGCTTGTGGTCTTTTTCTGAATAAATGTTCCAAATTTCAGAATTTGGTGGATCATACTTTTGAAGTAATCATCTGCGGAAGTTCAAAAATGTTCCAAGACGCACGCGAAAAAAACAAAATCGCATGTAACTCTTGAATTAAGATTCACCAAATTATGAATTATGTACCAAAATGCTTGTGGTCTTTTTC
The DNA here is from genome assembly GCF_945859705.1 of Episyrphus balteatus. Taxonomy (NCBI): domain Eukaryota; kingdom Metazoa; phylum Arthropoda; class Insecta; order Diptera; family Syrphidae; genus Episyrphus; species Episyrphus balteatus. Next base: position 84,669,395 of record NC_079136.1, on the reverse strand, counting down.
TGAATAAATGTTCCAAATTTCAGAATTGGTGAATCATACTTTTGAAGTAATCATCTGCGGAAGTTCAGAAATGTTTCCAAAATCGCATGTAACTCTTGAATTAAGATTCACCAAATTATGAATTATGTACCAAAATGCTTGTGGTCTTTTTCTGAATAAATGTTCCAAATTTCAGAATTGGTGAATCATACTTTTGAAGTAATCATCTGCGGAAGTTCAGAAATGTTCCAAGACGCACGCGAAAAAAACAAAATCGCATGTAACTCTTGAATTAAGATTCACCAAATTATGAATTATGTACCAAAATGCTTGTGGTCTTTTTCTGAATAAATGTTCCAAATTTCAGAATTTGGTGAATCATACTTTTGAAGTAATCATCTGCGGAAGCTCAAAAATGTTCCAAGACGCACGCGAAAAAAACAAAATCGCATGTAACTCTTGAATTAAGATTCACCAAATTATGAATTATGTACCAAAATGCTTGTGGTCTTTTTCTGAATAAATGTTCCAAATTTCAGAATTTGGTGAATCATACTTTTGAAGTAATCATCTGCGGAAGTTCAAAAATGTTCCAAGACGCACGCGAAAAAAACAAAATCGCATGTAACTCTTGAATTAAGATTCACCAAATTATGAATTATGTACCAAAATGCTTGTGGTCTTTTTCTGAATAAATGTTCCAAATTTCAGAATTTGGTGAATCATACTTTTGAAGTAATCATCTGCGGAAGTTCAAAAATGTTCCAAGACAGATCAGTGTCCAAGACTCATGCGAAAAAAAAAAAACAAAATCTTTCTTGTGAGTAACTTCCACTGAATGTTAGTTCTGGGCTAGTGAAGATGTAAACAAACTTTTTTTGTATTATAAAATAGCATTTTTGTTGTAACTCGCATTGGAAATTTTCAAATCAAAGTGTATCCATTGTATATAAAAACTATAGTACTATCATGGGTTCCAACGACTGAAGCGCCGTCTGGTTCAAGAGAGCGGACCTATTCATGGAATGAGTGGGGCAGGAGTGGGGACTAAGAATAATCAGATAATGAAGGAGTCGTCAAAATATTGGAATATTATTTAAGATATTGGAATATTATTTCAAATTTCAATTCGGGGGAAAGTGACTACATATTTAGCTTTGTAGATAGAGGGAGATAGAAAGATGCATAAGTACAAATGGAAGTTGTTTATTAAAAATTGAAAAAAAAAAAACTAAAACGTACAACCACGGTTGCCCATATGTAAAAATTTTTTGTTTTCAAATAAATTAAAAAATTTGGAAATAAATACATAGTAAATACTTTTTTTTTAAACAAGACAAATATAAAAAGTCTTATGATAAATAGTAATCGCAAAAATATTTAAGTTTCATAAAACACAGAGTTATAAAATTCCTCCATCAAAATAATGATGTCCAGAAACACTTAATATTTTTGAATTTCATTTAGATTCATTTTTTTGACAGCGAAAAAAACAAAACGTAAATTCTGTAGAATATTTGTTTGAATCTTCTCTGTTTAATAAGTGAGAAGCATTTTTAAGTTGTTAGAAAGTAATGAAACATTAAATTTCAAACATGGTCTCGAAAAAATTCGTCAATAATTGCAGTGAATTTGGCATGAGATGATTGTATTTAAGTGTATGTATTTCGCGTTTATAATAATGTGCTGAAATATTTTAGTTCAATTTGACTAATGTGGCAATCACGTTTGAAATAAAATTTAAAATTATATTCTTCTTTGGGTTTTTTTTTTTTTTTTTTTTTGTATTCTTCTTTTTTAAATATTTTTTTTCTTGTTGACTAGGTGATTGCTGTCGAATAGAATATTTTGTTTTGAAAACTTGAATACATTTTTGTTTTTGAATTTTTGTTTGATATTTTCTTACGCAATGTTGCAACATTTAACTTAACTCTAATTTATTCATTAATGAAATAATAAAGCGAGTAATGCTATATTATTATGTACTTTAATACTTAAAATAAAAGCTTTTGCTTTCTTATTACAGGGCGCTCTACAACTGATTATTCTAGAGAAGTAGATTTTTTAAATTAAAATATGTATGTACATTGTACACATACAATGTAGTTTTGAACTTTTTTTTTATTTTAAGATTTTTGTTCAATGTTTCAGGTTTTTATTAGTTAATACAAACTTGACAAAAATCATAAACCTTTAAAAAATATTTAGCATTTTGTTATGTCAAAAACTAATAACCTTCCTTTGAATTTCATGTGCCTCGATGACGCTCCCCTTTATTATTTAGTTTTTAACTTTATTTACTTTATAATTCAAAATGATGCAGTTTAAAACTTGTTATTATATCATCAATTTGAACAATAAAGTAAAAACTATACCTAAAAAATAATAAGCAATACAAGATAAGTTAAATGTTGCAACATTGCCTTAGAATATAACAAATAAAAGTCCCAAAACAAAAATCTATTCAAATTCGCAAAAATAAATTATTTGATTCAAAAATACTCAAATTACTATCACCTAGGAAACAAGAAATAAACAAAGCGTTGTAAACAAAAAATATTTTGTTTACATTTCTCCTTCACTATTCCCAAGCAGTCGAAATTCAAATTTCAAACATATGATTTCGGTTTTTTCTCTTTATCCTTTTAAAAAGATGAAAGTATTTTTCTCTTTCTTACACACGTATTTTATTCCTTCATTCTACTTTCCAAAACTTGGAAAAAAGCTACCGCAGCGCACCCTAGTTAAAGGAAGCGGACCTAATAAATTCACTTTCATGATAGTACTATAGTTTCTATATACAAGGGTGTATCTTGTAAATGAAAAACGTCACCTGAACGCATTGTCAGTATACATTTATATTAAGTGCGTTCAATGTGAAAAAATCTGAATTTAGGTTCAGTTTTGGTGTGTTGAACTCTGCCATTCTCATTCGTGAGGTTTGTGTCCATGATTAACAAATGCTTTTTTTACGTTACGTCACGTTTGCTAATTTTTCTATTTTAGTTATTATTTAATAAACTATGATTCACCAAATTATGAAACTGATGGAATACGATTCACTAAATTGACACTGAATTATGGAGAAATTTTTTTTGAATTTCATGACCAAGTGCTGCTAACTTTACGCCTTACGTAATTTGTTAATAACTTTTAAACTATGATTCACCAAATTGTAAAATTGATTCACTAAATTTCACCTAATTCTCACCTAATTATTTGCATAAAAATTTTTGAAAATCCCCACTAAGTGCTGCTAAGTTGATGGCGGTTTACCAAAGGAGAGTTTATTTTTTCAGGAGAAACAAAACTACTATTTTTTGAGGGGAGAGATTTTGGTAAATAAGGAAACACATACATCTACAAAGTAGACTTTGTTGGTGGTTGTATTTTCCCCTAAACTACTGAGGTTTGTTTTGCAGGGTAGTTTAAAGTAGTACTGAAGGAAAAAAATGAGTGGAACAGAACTTCCAGAAAATACAACATCGAACAAACCTATGTTTTTTTGTCAACCTGACAGCTGCTGTTTTTTTCTGATTTTGTTTTCCAGAATAAAAACTAATTTCAGTTCAGTAGTCAAATCAACAACAGAAAATGTCGGCGGAATTCGCAAAATTAAATCTTTATGAATATATCGGTGTAGATATCGATGCCCAAGAATCAGATATCCGAAAAGCATACCGAAAAAAGGCGCTAGCATGCCATCCGGACAAAAATCCAGATAACCCAAAAGCAGCCGAAACTTTTCATATTCTCTCAAGAGCTCTAGAAGTCCTTACCGATGCGACAGCAAGAGCGGCTTATGATAAAGTATTCAAAGCGAAAAAAGCCGCCGAAGTCCGTAATCAGCAGCTAGATAGCAAAAGACAAAAACTAAAAGCCGATTTGGAGCAAAGGGAACGAGATGCAAGTGTTGCAAGCCAACGTAATTTCAAAGGTTACTCAACTGTTCAGAAGACCGATGAACAAGTTCTTCAAGAGCAAATAGATCGACTGCGGGAAGAAGGGTCCAAGTTGCTTGAAGAAGAACTTGCTTCTATGCGACGGGAATTGAAAAAAACCGTAGTGACACAAGCTCCCAAATTCGATTCAACTCTTCATCGAATCAAAATAAAATGGAAAGCAGAAAAGAATGACCCAACAAATGGTGGCTATTCAGAGTCGAAGTTAATGAATTACCTGAAAAAGTATGGAGAAATTGAAGCTTTTGTTATGTCAAAGAAGAATGGTAGTGCTTTAGTAGAATTTAAATCATTAGAATCTAGTGAAATGGCTTTGTTATATGAAAAAGGAGATCTTAGTAATTGCTTGAGCTTAGAGTGGATTACACCACCGCCTAAGCAAAATCAGAATGGTTCTCTGAATGTCGGATCATCAAATGACTTTGAAAGTTTAGTTCTTAGACAGTTGAGGCAAGCTGAAGAACGAAAGCGTTTGATCGAACAAATGCAGAAAGAAGATCAAGACGGTTCATAGAAAAATTTAACGTTCGACTACTATTTTTTAAGGCTTAGTATTGTATTAAAAATATTTGTACAAATAAAATAATTTAAAGAAATTTAAAAAAAAAAATCATTGAGTTTAATACTTCAGCAATCCTGGGGGGCCTATTCCTGTTCTGCCAATAAGTAAAACTAATAAATAGTTTTCTAAAACAGCGTTTTGTGAATAAAAACATCTAATGAATTTGTCATGACTTCAAACCAATGTAGTTTACTAATGTCGGTACATTTAGTTTATTTTATAGGGAAAGAGAATCACTTTCGATTCACTCACAGATTCAGATTTGAATACGTTTATTGTTATAAGAGAAAAGACACGTTTATAAACGTTAGCTAGTTGCTTTTTTTTTTGAGAAAAAAACGAAGTTTCATAAGAATCACTGAGTGCATTTAAGTGTACAAAATTTAATCCATATCGTTAGACCCGTTTTTGAGAGAATTGGAAAAAATAATGTATTATCAGATAGCCAAAATTGTAAGCAATTCGACGAATATTAAAAAATAAAATTTAATGCACACATTATTGTATTTGCAATAAACTTTTTTTATATGCAAAATACTTTTATTTGCAAAAAAATTTTATTTCCAATGCAATTTTTTTTTTATTTGCAATAGAATTTTTTTTTAATGCAAAATATTTTTAGTTGCATTAAATATTTTTTTTTTTTTAATGAAATATTTTTCAGTTGTAAATATTTTTTTTAGTGCAATTTTTTTAATTTTCAATTTTTTTCTAAATTTCAAATGCATTTTTTTTATTGATATTTTTACAACCCTTGAAAGTTATATGAAAATTATTAATACCTAGATACCCATTTAGGTAAGTTTACCTTTTATTTTGATATCATTTATTAAGAATAACGCTTTTACCAATTTATTTTCTTAAAATTACTTAACTTGTTTTTACAAAAAAGGAATGCCTACCTAATTTTTTAACAAGACAACAAATAAAGTAAAATTTACAAATGTTTGAATCATAATTTATTGAGAAAGATTTTAAAATTGATTTTATAGGTATCTACTAGTCAATAAGAATTTAATTTTTTTTTAAACTTTACTTTTGTGTCTTATATTAATGTTATTTATTTTGTTTAAAAATGTAAATACCTTTTCTATCCCTATTATTTACAAAAACGATGATCTCTTTAAAAGAATGATTTGATAGGTACTTCATAATCTGAAAAAAAAAATGCTTCCTACTAAACTACGCGTTCGTTTCTAATAAAAAGATGTTAACATAAAAAAGAAGTAGGAAAACAAAACACCAACAAATTATTATTAATTATGTATTATAGGTACATACATACCTATACCTACATACATTTTCCGGGAAAATCGTTCGATGAAAAGGGAAAAGTTGTGGAATGGTAAATTATTCCCTTTCGAATTAAATAAAATTTTTTTTTGAACACTTGCTAAAATTTATCGAATATCTTAAATTTTTGATTTTCCAACAGCCAACTGTCTGTTTTTTGACACATCAATTTCAACAGCTGCGGTGTCCGAGTGGTTAAGGAGATGGACTTGAAATCCATTGGGTTCTACCCGCACAGGTTCGAATCCTGTCCGCAGCGACAGTTTTTTTTAATTTTTTTTTTTCAATTTTCGTTTGTTTTTTTTTTATAAAATTAGAATGTTTGTGAACTCGTTTTGTATGAAATATGTAAAAGAAAATAAAAGTAGCGAGCTTGTAATAAAAAAAAAGAAAAACTTTTTTTTTTGTTTATAAAATTTATTTCTCAAAAAACAAAATATAATTTAAAAATAAATTAAATTCTAATAAAAATTAATTAATTGGTCGCTTCTTGCACTCGAAGTATTTTTCCATCTAATAAATGATTAGCGTGATTGGAAGCGCTATTATATCCGTCACGTGTTGCAAATACAACAAAACCATAGCTTTTGGAGAATCCTTGGTTTTTATCAAATATAACTGTTGCATTGCTAACGTGTCCAAATTTTGAAAAGTACAATTGCAAATCACGACTTCCCACTGTCCATGCTAGATTCCCAACAAATAGTTTATAAGAATTGCGGACTACCTGAGACATTTTATTTAAATTTGTTTTTCTTAACTTTATTTAGATACTTCAACTAAATGAATGGTATGACCGCCCATCAATTCAATCAAATCTACTCCAGAATACTTTCCAATATCGTCGATATTGATCTGAACTGCATGTAAATTCCACTTTTTTAGCAATGCCTCTATTGACCAATCAGCGCTACGTTCCTGATAAGTGAATATGAACTTTGCTTCGGGATTCCTGTCTAATAAAAATGATATTGTAACAACAATATCTTCGAATACACCTGGATCGTAGAAACAATCGGCAGCAATGATTAAATCAAGGCTACCCAAGTTGAAGACACTGTTTAATAGTAAACCCCAACTGAGACCGATTACATCAATGCTTTGACCAGGAACTAAATTGTTTGCCAAACAAGCACGGCGAATGTGTGCCAATGATTTTGGAAGAATACAATTATCGCTGAGGACTACTTGGGCTCCGCACTTTGCGGCTAAAATACCAGGAAGAGCGGTGCCAGCACCAAGTTCTAGAACTCGTTTCCCAACTAATGAATGACGTCGTTCCCACAGAAACCAAGCTAGAATTGGAGCACAAGGCCAAGTGTAAAACGAGTAGCCGGATTGCAGGAGCTGTGACGAATTTATAAATAAATAATCTAGCTACGATAAATGTGATCAGAAGAATTTACCTCGGGAATAAGTATTTCAAGAGACTTTTCAGGTGGTATGCCTTGATTTGCTTGTGTAACGTTTGTGAAGACGAATTTCTTCAAATGTTCTGTAGTAGATCCATCAGTCATTTGAAAACTTCCTGATGTCATTTGGTATGCCAAAATAAAGAAATTATTTAGCGGAATATAAATCAATAAATTGAAAATGCGCAAGCGTAGTTTTGGTTTTTTGACAAATGAAATGATTTCAGATAAATGGCATCGTTCAACGCACATTCACTGTGATTCATGTTTCTGAACTTAGCTTTTGATTTCGTTTTTCATTTCCGAATTCAGATTTTAATCTGAAAGTGTTTGATTTGTTTTCGCTTGGTAGCCAAAATAATATGGAAGTTATGGGTTTTAAAGCCTAGTACGAAGATCGCGCTAAATTTTAGTTAGCAGATATTTTTTTCTCCGTTTTTCCTATCATTAATTAGGTCCGCTAAATTGTGACAGATATAAAATAGAGGTATTCACGATCCGATGCAACTGGTCTTGTATCATTGCAAAAGTGCAAAAGTGTAAAATCTTACAACACTACAACAACAAAATATATAAAATTTTGCAACAGTCTTGCACTTTTGCAATACCCTAGACCTATTGCAAAATAAAAATACAATAGAGTAAAATTATTTTTGACAGATGGCAGCTCACCGTCGCGTCGCCCATGATAAACAGTTTGTCTTTTTTATTCTGTTTATTATGGTTGTCGGCTTGACAGTACTCATGTCCCGTAATTTATGTCGTTTTCTTTCACTCTATTAAGGAGTACTCTAAATTTTTACTCCTTTTTCTGGAGTGAAAGAACATAATGAGAGTAATTTTTTTTAATGTAATTGTGTGTGTGACAAGGCAAAAATGGATAATTTCCTTGAAACAAAAAAGTGATAACAGGCCTAGGGAAAACATTTTATGAATTGAAAAGAAAAATTAATATTAATAACATATGAAGCATAATACACGAAGTAGGAAGGCGCAGAAATCATCTTCCAATATCCTTTTGATTTTCCTTTCGGTGCGTCACGCGCTTCTACACGTATTATTTTTTTGAGGAGGCAAATTTGACCGTTATTTTCTTTGGTTTTATTTTGTTCTTGTTTTCGTATGACAACTTCTACAGGAAGACGTAGACGCACGAGATGCACATAAGAACACGAGAGAGAGAAAGATCGATTTTTCCTTTGCTCTTATGTGCATCTTGTGCGTCTACGTCTTCGTGTAGAAGCAGACTATGTATTTTAATTCCAAAAAAAAAAAACACCAAAATATACAAAAAAAAAAAACAACTCCCGTGCGGGGTCTAGTGCAACGAAAACTTTTGAATAAATTAAAAACGTTACTATACACGCAAATAATACACAACCGACGAAGCAGATTCCGCAACCGACGAAATAAAATAAAGCAGAACAGCAAAAAAAGAAGATCAAAGGGAAACGTCAAAAAGAGTCATACAATTTTTTACCGGAGACTGACGGTAGAAAATCTTCCTTCCCTTTTTTTCGAACTTTATTTCTCCCTTGCTCTTGTGTGCCTCGCGCTTTGCGCCTTCGTGTAGAAGCGGACTTAGTTTTACTTTTGGTATATTTTTCATTATGCTTCTGATCGGTTTTTTCAGCCTCATTGACACACACCCTTAGTTTGATTTTATAATTGTAAAATAAAAATATCCCATCAACGCAGAAAAAAAATGGGATTTTTTGTTATATGGCACAGGATTTTTTTTTTATTGATGAAGAAAACTGGCTGAAAATTTTTTTTATTCGATTTTCAATTTCATTTTGGAAAAAGTGAAGAATTAATGAAAAAATGGAAGAAATATATCTGGCGGAATATAATACAGTAGAAAATATGTTCATAATGGTTGTTATTGTTAATAACAAATGAGTTTGAAAGAAAAACTTTTCGCATTTTTCAATTTTCAAACAACATTTTAAAATGTCAAACTTCAAATTCATAAGTGTGTGTGCAAGTCCGTGTGCAAATAGGTGTAAATCTGACTAAAAATGTGGAGTAAATCCGGGGTACTCCGTAGTACTAAAATTACTCCGGAGTAATTTTTTTTTTACACTTTTGTGGCGTCAAAGAACACAAAACCTTCAAAAGTGCAAAAATAAGTACTAAAAGGGTACTCTCATTGGAGTGAAAGAAAACGACATTAGTTTCTTTTGATGTAAAATAATTTGTGAAAATTAAGTAACCCGAACAAAACAAAGAATTAAATTATAAAAAATGGAAAAAAAGAAGAAGCAACAGTGGAGGAACAACCCTGTTAAAAAAAAAAACATCATGGATTTCATTCATGCTTCAATAGCCGTTTTTTATTATCACTTGATCCATATAGATCATTAATTAAAATGTATTACAACAACTACATGAGATCTTGCAAGATTTCGATTCGTGATCCTGATGAAAAGCAAGATCACGATTCGTGATCCTGATGAAAAGCAAGATCTCATGTAGTTGTTGTAATACATTTAAAGTAATGATTTATATGGATCAAGTGATAATAAAAAACGGCTAATATTTACTATAGATAAGAAAACCCAACTAACATTTCAGCTTCGGTTAAGGTACTACAAAAGCTACATTTCAGCTTCTTTTAAACTTTAGTAATACTACGTTTCCACCTAGCCTAAATCCGAGATTTAGGTAAGTAGATTTAGAATAAATCTCGAGATTTATTTTAAATCTACTTTGCTTTATCTCAGATTTGGGTTCAGCTGCCCTAAATCTAAGAAATTTACCTACTTTCAATCCAAGATTTAGAATAAAGGCTTAACTACATTCAACTTCAAAAAGTACAAAAGTGAAAAAATGTTTTGTCTTTCACCAACACACTGCAAAATTCTATCTTTCATCTCAGAAAAACAAAAGTGAAAGTTAAAACATTTTTAACTTTTACTTTTTCACTTTTTGAAAACACCAACACATGCAAACCAACAACTTAAGAACATGATTGCTAGATGGCGTTGCAAAGGATAATTTTCAATGAACATGCCTTTTTTTGACAGATGATTTTTTGTAAACAAAAAAATGTTCAGCAAAAATTTATAAATTCCAAACAAATTGCCTTGCAACATAACTTGATACAATGCTCATTTCACTTTACATTCTTTTTTGTTTCGTTGCTTTTCCACCGACTGAGAAGACGGTATAAAGCTCGATGGTAACCTCCAAAAAGAAAATTCTCGGGCACCGCAACATCACCACCAATCACAATCTCCTACTCAAATAATAGAATCTATCCTTAAAGCCTATCATACTGGACCACACCATCACCCAGCACATGGTGTTTATTTCCAATATTTATGTTTGCATGAAGAGCGCAATAACAAAATCCTATTAAAGTTGGAAAACACCATGTCGTGATGCTTCTCGGAAAAGCGGGGACTCTTTGGTTTGGTTGTTGTTTTCCCTCCCAGCGGGCGGCGATGAGCTAGATGAACAACGAAAATGAATGCAAACAGTTGAATGATGAAGTTTCTTTATGCCCACATATTTAAAAGAAATTATAAAATAAAAATAATGAAATCTTAAGAAATGAAACAAAAATTGTTAGTACTCACAACTCACAAGACAAAAACAAATAACTGCACAATTTTTTTTTTCACAAATGACAGATAATCTTAAAGTTTTAAACACAATTCTGATACTCATTTTCGTATGAAGATGTCGCTAGTAGTATGTGTGTATTTTTCACTTTTTCACTTTTTGAAATCAAAAAGTGAATGTAGTTAAGCCTTAAAACTCGAGATTTATGCTAAATCTACTTAGCTAAATCTCGGATTTAGCGTAGGTGGAAACATAGTATAAGGTTGTTGGGCATGGAAAAAGGAGAACGTTATACAAATTTGACCCTCTATAACCCAAGTAACAATTTTATTTGCATAAGGTCCATTTTCTTCGATTCGGCAAGCTATAGTTTGTATAAGTTTAGTTTAAGGCTTACTTACGCAAATCATCCATTTTGGAAACAAAGGAGGTCTCCTTAAGGCTATCTGGAAGTGTTTAGAAGAAGCCTTGTAAATATAAGTTAAAGAAGACCTTCATAAGACCTGTTTGAACCGTTTTAAAGAAGCCTTCTATTTTCAAGTGACAGAAGGCTTTCATAAGACCTGTTCCAAGAGGTTCTTGTAATTATGCAATGTTTTCATCTCTCAAGTATGCAATGTTTTTCACCAATAAGTATGCAAAGCTTTTATCCTGCAGATATGCAATATTTGTAACACTTTAGAAAAAAACATTGCATTTTTATGTGAGGTTTCAATTAGCTCCCTTTTTGCCACTCATCTTTAATATTTGAGTATGGTCTACTGGTAAGTTGCTGGCTTAGTATGCAGAGAGGTACGTGAGATCGATTCCTGGCGGGGCCATTTGTGAAATAAAAAAAAATTTGTTCTTTTTCAATTAAAATAAAATTCTTCCCATTTCAGAACGACAGGAAAAGCATTGACATGGCCAAAAAAGAAGAAAAAACAAAATAGAAAAAAATTAAAAGAAAAAAAAAATCAATAAAATCTCTTTTTTTTATTCATAAATTCAACATCTTATAACAACCTCCATAAGGCCTTATTATAACATCCAATGCAAATGATAGTTTCCTTAGCGAAGCTATAGTTTCCCTAAAATGTTTCATTGTTTTATAAAAAGGCCTGCATAAGGTCGTTTTACGCTGTTCGTCACAAGCTATTAGCTTGTGGATTGCCTGTGGAAGAAGGTCTTGGGGAAATTCGGTAATGTGCGCCAAAATGATTTGCATAAGACCTGTCCTTCTTTTTAAACAAGTAAAAAAATAGCTTGCATTGACCCTTATGAAAGCTAAATTGTTACTTGGGTAAGGATCTTAAACGAAGCTTTACCGAAGCTTTGAGATTTGATAGATAGCTTCGGAAGAGCCTGTATATCTCTTTAATACATGTCTTATCGAAATTAAAAAAAAAAAACTACAAAAACAAAAAAGAATTCTTTTTTAACTGGTTTTAAATCATGAATTTTAGCTTTTGATCAGATATTATATATAATATTCCATTAGTTTTTAGTATATCTATTAATAATAATTTTAAAAGTATATAATTTTTTTACCACACCCAGGAATCGAACTTCGTATCTGCTTGGTGGTAGTCCACCACTCTACCCACTCGGCCATCCTAGTATATTCATTAATGAAATCAAAAACTTAATCAGTTCAAATAGCAAAAAAAAATGTCCGAGCTAAATTTATTATTCAATGTCAAAACCAAAAAGTGTCCGAGCTAGATTATTTAATATCAAAACCAAAAATCAAATACAAAACTTGGTAATTTCTGTAAAGCTTCTATAAATTCATTAAACAGGCTAATAAGAAAAACAAGTTTTTTTCGTTTAAGTTTCTTTAATAGTATTTAAACAACTTATTAGAAGTTGTTAAACAAGTCTGAACTTCTATAAGCAGTTAAATTCTGAAGCAAGCTCAATACAAGCTGTATACAAAGTAGAACCTACGAGATTTCAATTTATAGAAGCTGTTGTGCTAGTTGGGAAGGGCCTTCACGATCTATTGTAAAAAAATAAAATTTTACATTTTTACTAGGCCTGTTGCACCAGATCGTGAATACCCCTAATGTACAATCGGAAACGTATGTGTGATTTTCTAGATGAATCTGCTTAGAAATCAGCTGAAATTCTTAATTAAATTTTAGCCCAGAGAATTTTTTTATGGGAGCTGAAATTTACCTCGATCTGCGTACAAGGCTTTAATAAAAATATCATTTTTATAAGGGCCAGTTGTACAAATATTTAATCCGTGGTTCAGCAACTTTTATCTTCTGAATTTCGGTGGTAAAATTGATTTTTAGCACTGGTTCTAGGTTTATATAGGTTGAAATAGCTAAATCCATCCTTGAACCAAAGTTGATCGGCGAGTTTAATTCCTGATCCGAGGCTGAACCACGTTTGTATACAAGTAACTGGACATAAGAAATTTTTGACAGCTAAAAATTCGATACGTCTCTGAAATGGACGGTTTTTGTCGTTTTCACGTAGCGCTGTAGGTGAAAACGCAGTAAATTAAGCTGAGGTAAAGCGCTGAAATGTTAAATTAGCTAAATCCATGCTTGAACTAAAGTTGAACCACAGCTAAATCACTGAAATCGGCAAGTTAAATTCTTGAACCAAGGATGAATCACTTTTCGACGATGGACGACAAAAAACGCAACCGACAGCGTTTTCGTATTGATAAAAATCAAAATCGAAACGTCGACGTGCAGGTGTGAAATTTTTTCATACAAAAACGCTTTCGGCATCGTATTTTATCGTTGTTTTTCTTTAGTATTTAACAGTTTTTATCTCTTTTCTATCAAGAAAAGATACATATTTTGCCTCTTCATCGTCATAAAAAAATTGCATGCATCAATCTGTGGCTTAAAAAATCTCTTCGTGTAGAAACACGGTCAATTTTACTATTTTATCCCGTGAGTTAAAAAAAAAGCGCTAGTATCGCATTGTACTAAACAGATCCAACTTGAAGTTAGTTCAAGTTTACCCATATGTCAGCCGATTTGTTTTCCAACCACAACAACAAAAAATACAGCCAAAAAAAATCAGATAACTGTATATCGAGTGAACTGCAATTTTACACACAATTTTTTATGCTCGCCTCTGCATTTTTACACAAATTGCAAGTTTGCTCATAAAAAAGATCAAATTAATTAATTTCGAAACAACTTTAATTCAACTTCGCCATAAACAGTTTCAACAAAAAAAATTAAATAAGTATTGCTCCTGCAATGGATGAAATTAATGATTTTTTTGATTTCTCTAAAAAATTTGAGCGTGTAACTGTGCCATCAGGATGCATGAGTGGTCAAACCACGACATATTACCCTCAAACTGCAGTTGATACACGAATATTAAAACGTGAAGAAAAAGGTAATGAATACGCACTTGAATATAGTATTGCTGAGAAGAAACGCATGATGGAGGTGAGTACTAGAAACATTCTTCGATGGTCTTTGTTCTTAAATTGGAGAGAATTCTCTTTGTAATAGGAAGAAAATGTTTCGGCATGTCCTTCATTTGGTTACGCCGAATCATCAATGTTATCAGAAATGGAAACATTGGATGATATTGATGATGATGATGATGATATGGAACAGCAGAAAAAGACAGGTCCAACTGATGACCCAATCTACAGCAAATATCATTTTAATATGCAATGGAATGATGGTCTTCCAATTCATGATTCTCACAAAGAAATAATGGAAACTATTCGAGCAAAACGTGTTGTTATTCTTGAGGGAGATACCGGTTGTGGAAAGACGACACAGGTATAAAATAATAGCTTAATATCCTAAGAGTCCACAGCAAATTTTGGGAGTGGAGGTACAGTATTTATCGCTTATAAGAAACACGTTTATAAGAAAAACACTGATAAAAGAAACATTTTTCAAACCACGAACTTTATTGCTCACACAAAGTTGGTTGGATTTAAGAAACTTTCAAAAAAATCACGAAACTAAAAAAACATGAACCCTTAAGAAAAATTCAAAGTGCAAATGCCATTTCAGTAGTGTTGCCAATAGATTTATCTGCATTTTGCAGATTTTTAACCCATTCCCAGACTTTTGAGAACTATAGATCTGCAGTGCAGATTTTATCTGCAGCTGAAACTTAACCTTTAAAAGACAAAAAAGGATAACATTCCAAAAACTCCAATAAAATGTCAAATAAATTAAAGCCAAGGACGAACTAAAACATCATTTATTTTGCCAAAAACTACCTACAATTTTTCCTATTTAAATAATAGAGTTGTCAAATCACCTGGAGTTTTTTCATAACGGTACTGAACGTTTTTGATTTTATATTGGAAAAACCCCAACAATACAATAAAGCCACACTTCCAGGGAAGAAACTAATAATACAAATTTATTAATTCAAGCGAGGAAAATTACTCTCGAAGTAATTTTTTTAGTTGAAATCAGTTCGAAAACTTTTTCAATGGGAGTCTCCCAAATTTTAAGAAATCTGCATTGCAGATTTTTTTTCGTCATTTTTGCAGATTTTTCCAAATATTTTCATGGCGACACTGTTTGAGTTTGACATTATTTGAAGATAATTTCAGTTCAGTGTTCAATTTGTTATTTGTTGTGTTTGTGTTCTTTATATCCCTGCTGTGTTTGCCTTTGCTAAAAATGTTGCGAAATAATGGCTGTGTTCCTTTGGGCTCAGCAAAGTACTTTTTAGTGCATCTGAATCCATTCAAAGACATTTTTTCTATTGAAGAAATGGTGTTGAATACAACCAGAACTACTTAGCAGTAGATACTTCAGGCCAAAGGAACACAGCTTATATTTCACTTAAAACTAAATTGATACATAATCCTTGAATAAATTAAATCGGGAAAAAATATAGAAAAGAAATCTGTGAAAAAAATATAAAACAGCTATATTCTATGTAGTTATATAATTGGATTGAATATTTAGGCGAGGATAAGTTTGTGGTACTACTGGGTAGTTATATTTGTATAAGAAACTTGTTTCTTATATCCGTTCTAAGAATATAAGAAACACTCGGTTATGAGAAACAAATATTGTGCAATTTTGGAGTTTCTTATAAGCGTTATGTACTGTATAACAAAATTTTGAGTATGCAGTTTTATAGCCTTATGCGTTGTAATAACGAATTCAGAAGTCTGTCAGATTTTAATTGCGGCTTTATATTGTTTTAAGGCGATTAAAGAACTTGAGTAGGTTAAATTCACACTATTTCATATTCTTTATACAGAAATTGATGCTCTGTCACTTCTCCTAAGCCTGAAGACATTAATCTTGACGATGCTATTAATAAGTGGCTTTGTTTTGGAGACTTTTCTGTTTTTTTTTTTTTTTTTTTTTAAATTCAAAACTCTCCAAGAATAGAGCCGATATAGTTGGTTAAGAAAGCTTATATCTTGAATTTTATTTATCGCATTGGCTTAGGGGAAATGGCAGAGCATCAATTCATCTATTCGGCCATCCCAAAGTAACGGAGAGGACATATTGACGCTTGTTTTCAGTTTATCTTGTTGGAGAATCAGTCAGTTAAGATTTTTCTCAACTTAAGCATTCACTTGAGTAGAGTAAAATCTTGACTTGACAAAATATTTTTTTTTCAATCAAACTCACAATGAAATTTGACTGATTTGAGAAAATTATCATCTAAAAATAAATATTTTTTCATAATTTCCTATTCGTTTACTTTTTTAAGCCTAGTACGCTGCTGATGCGGAAAGAAAAATTTTCAAGTCTCCAAAAAATTCAAAATAAATTTAAAATCAAGAAAAATCAACAGAAAATAATTTTTAAAGCAAGAAATAAATGAATTAAAAGTGAAAAAACCGACAATACTGCTCTTGGAGTCAAGAAAAATGCACAGGACATTAAAAAATAAGTGACAAATGAGTAAAAACTCTCCAATTTTTCGCTAGAGCTGCGTACTGAAAAACGAAAATCAAAACGAAAATCAAAACGAAAATCAAAACGAAAATCAAAACGAAATTTTTCGTTCAGGATTTCGTTAACGACATTTTGTATGGAAAATTTCTTTTCGCTTCAGCAGCGTACTAGGCTTTAATGTTAAATATCGTCTATCGCAACAAAACCAAATCGATGAAGAATTATTAAAAAGAGTATACATATTTTCAGATGACAGCTGGATTGAGAAATTTTTTTCCTCAAGTCGAGATTTAACTTTACTTAAGTCGATCGCTCTATTCTTGCTTCGAATAATGACATTACTTGAGGGAATGCTTAAGTTGAGAAAAATCTCAACTTGAGCAACGACTATAAATTCGGCTCTAGGGCTCATCATAAAGTCGATATGCTTGAAGTTTCACGAAAAACTAATTAAACGTAGCCAGATTATTAACAGATAATGACGTTAACGGAGAAGACGCGTAGGTTCTCGTCTTCTTCGTTACCTTCTTTATTTGTGAATAATTTGGCTATGTTTAGTTAGTTTCTCGAGAAATTTCTAGAATATAAACTTTATCATGTAGGTAATTCCATGAAAAGTGGACACGGATTTTGAACAAATTATGCAGTCTTTTTTACGATAACTCTTTATTTATTTATTCACTTATGGCTAGAAATTAAAATCAGGGAGTATAAATAATCTTAAAGCATTTTTAAAGCATAAGCTTGCCAACTTCAGAAGATTTTTACATGAACATGACGGAAAAACAAGTCCACAGTAAACAAGATGAATCTTATAGTGACGACGAAAATATCCACTCATGATTGCTAAAATAAATCAACATTTAAGCAAGCTTCGTTACACAATATTCGATTTTAAAATAACTTGAGTGAAAATGCATCTTTTCTTTACTTTTTCAATCACAAATCGCAGGTAACATGATATACCAAAATAATGTAGCGTGAGTTAACTAAATATTTTCAAATTTTTCCTACAAATATTGATTAAATGTTTGGTTTTGTCTCTAATATTCAAAGCTTGTAATTTTGTATGTATGAAATCTTCATTAAAAAAAAAAATTAAGATTCTTAATTTCACAGAAAAACTTCATACTGTGTCGGACACTTACAACTCGTGTCCGATTTTTGTAACGTAAGTTACCATCAAACTTTTATTTTTCCAAGCAAATGCTAAAAATAAAGAAAAAGTTTTTACTTTATTATGAAAATAATAGTTATGCTCCATTAATGGATAGTATTTTCGTATCAACTTATATTAAAATTGACAAAAAAAATGTATTGGAGATTTTTGTGAGTGTAACGTGAGTTACCATGGAATTGCCCATGTGCCTCAAGAATAAAGATTGCTTCTTCAATGAGATAAGTTTGTTAACATGCGTCAATATACCTTCAAAGTTAAAATGGAATGGCTGTATACAGAATTAAATTTTTCTTAATTTAGTCTACTCACATTGATTGGAAAATGCGTTGTTTAAACACCCTAAAACCATATTGAGCCGCAATTTAAGGCTGCCAGACTTTAGAATTCGTTATTAGAACGCATAATATATCTCCACTCCCAAAATTTCAATGGGCTTTCGGTCTATAACTAGTTAATGAATTTAAGCTTCTTAAATACTCTGTTCCTTAGGTGCCCCAATATATACTTGAGGATGCTTATAAACGCCGTGAGCGTGTGAACATTATTGTCACTCAACCACGTCGTATAGCTGCCATTAGTATTGCCCGTCGTGTTTGTACGCAACGAAAGTGGGAAGAAGGCAGTGTTATTGGTTATCAAGTTAGTACCTTTTGTACACTCTTTAATATAACAATATTCAAGAACTTTTTTAATTAGGTTGGATTGCATGCCAATATGTCAGAAGATACACGACTTTTGTATTGCACAACAGGTGTGCTTTTGCAAAAATTAATCAAAGAGAAATCTTTGAGAAACTACACTCATATAGTTTTGGATGAAGTTCATGAACGTGATCAGGATATGGACTTTTTATTGATTGTTATACGACGATTGATGATGACGAATTCAAGGAATGTTAAAGTGATTCTTATGTCGGCTACAATTAATACAGGAGAGGTAAAAAATTGTCTTTTTTTCAAATGTTTCTTTTTATTATTTTTAATTATTACAGTTTGCTGAATATTTTACATTTGGAAGAACTCCTGCACCTGTAATAAAGGTGGATTCAAGACGTAATTTTGTTATAAAAGAACATTATCTTTGCGAATTGTCAAGAATTAATAACGTGAGTATAATCTGTTTATTTTTCTGTATAATATAATACCACAAATATTTGTATCAGCTATCAGCCCTTTTCTGAATGAAAACTTTCAATATAAAAATTTAAGGAAATTTTTCTCTTTGTTTGCATTGTCATCATTATTAACGACAAGGGAACAAAATTAAAACAGCATAAAAAATGATACTCCTGGAAATTTTCGATTTGGAGCCCTTCTCCCAATCCCGAACACACTTCTCCGAGAGGTTTCATTCAGAATAGGGCTGTATATGTTTCGTGAGCAAGTCATAGTTTTATGCTAAAAATGTTTATTCTATTCTTATCTCTAAACTTGAAAAAAAAAAAAAATAATAAAACAATTGAATAGCAGACCGCAAATATCCTCTCAATTACAACAATTTTCATAAATGATTGCATTCTCCCTCCTGGCAAATTTCCCATCATACATTTGTGGTTTTAAATTGATAAAATGACCAATTTTCGGACAATGAAATGAAAATGAAATGTAGAATAGACGTACCTCAAATAAAAACCATGATTTTTTCGGTTTCCGGTTCCATACTTGATAATGACCATATTGACCATATACCAATCTGGTGAGCTATCAATAAATTTTGTTTTATTGAACGTTTTATTAACAATTTAATATACATTAGCAGGAGCCATTAATTTTTTATTTTATTCGCAAACAAAAATAAATTACACAAGTATCAAAGGACATTTTGCTTTGTTTTTATATTTCAAATTAAATTAAAAATTGAGTATCTACTGAGTTGTAGAACAACGTAGGGCTATTGAGAGATAATATAAAGTTTGTAGCAAATAAAGACCTTACAATAACTAAATGATAAAATGTAAATGTTAATTAATTTTAAACAAAATTGCGTTTAACCAGTAACGATTAAGGGAAAGAGCCGACATCAGTGATTAAAAGAAGAACATGTACCATATTTCCGTTATCCGTATTTTTTTTACATTATACTAAATGTAATCAAAATCGTTAAACCCATTTTGGAGAAAATTGCTGCAATAACTTAAAAATTCTTTATCGGTGGTACAATTTCTTAATTTGTAAGCGACTTCCAAAAAGGAGGAGGTTATTCGTCTGTATTTTTTGTTTTGTTTGTGTGATCTCATTTCAAATTTGTTCATTTTAGACTATAGAATCGGTGAGAAAACCATAAATCCAAGTTTCGATCAATAGAAGTCGGTTTTGTTTTTTTTTTATAAAAAGGATTATACTACCATTAAAAAAAACGGCTTATATTAGAATGCTTATTTATTTCGAAGATGATTTCTGCATTATTCAATAAAGCTGTCTGTTTCTTTTCATTCTACTTTGATTTGCTGTTTTGTATGAAAGGCACCGGAACCTGGTGATTTTTCTCTAATTTTAGACACTTTTTGCAAGTTCGGGAGCTTATAGTTATAATGCTGCTTTCATTACTTTCTAACCTGATGTTGCGAAGAACATAGTGCAACTCTAATCTTATTTTCAAAATGTTAAATTGATTTAATTTATCTTAGAATTGAATATGATTATTCTAGTAAAGTTTTCTTTTGAAATTCCTTTTTTTTTTTGAAAATCGTTTCAAATTGTTATAAGCTTTCCAAAACTCGCCATTAACATATTTATGTATTTTTTTTTTTGTAAAATCATTATTAATTTTTCTTTATTATTTAACGACTTTGCAATTAACTGATGTTTAAAATTCTAAATTTTCAGAATGTTCAAATAGACTATGAAGAACCCGGTATCAGCAATGAAATGTACCAACTCGCTTTGAAATTGATCATAGTGATTGAAAATATTGAGAGTCATGAAAGTTCGAATAATCCGAATCAGAAGACTTCTATTCTTATTTTCCTTCCAGGTATTAATGAAATTGACAGAATGGACAAGAAACTTGAAACTATTCAAAATATGTAAGTTTATCGATTATGTAACACTTCCACGGTTTCTAAGATTGTTGTTGTATTTTTCTTTCATAGGCAAGGTAGTGGTGTTAAACTAATGCCAATTCGTTTGCATTCAATGATTTCACCCGATGAACAACAAAAAATCTTTCATCGAGCACCACCTGGTCATCGTAAAGTTATTTTAGCTACAAATATTGCAGAAAGTTCAATCACAGTTCCTGATGTTAAATATGGTATGGAAAACAATCTTTAACGAGAAATCGGTTTTAATAATAAAATTAATGTTTTAGTGATTGATTTCTGTTTGACAAAGTCTTTAATGACTGATACTAGTACAAATTTTACTTCATTGCAACTCCATTGGGCATCCAGAGCAAATTGTCGTCAAAGAGCTGGACGTGCTGGACGTGTTATGAATGGAAGAGTTTATAGAATGATATCGAAACAATTTTATTTGGTAATTTGGACGCAAGGCAATTATTAAAATGTAATAACAACATAATTTTCATCTTTTTTAGAATTATTTGGAAGAATTTGGAATACCAGAAATGGTTCGTTGTCCCTTAGAAACTTTGGTTCTTAAAGCAAAGCTCCTTGATATGGAACCTCCGCCAGTTATACTTGCTTTAGCTATGACACCACCAAATCTATCAGACGTCCACAATACTATTTTAGTGCTAAAAGAAGTTGGTGCTCTCTACAAAACTGTAAATGCAAAGTATTCCATTCAAGATGGTGATTTGTCATTTGTTGGTCGTGTAATGGCTGCTTTGCCATTGGATATTCGTGTCAGTCGTTTAATTATTTTTGGATACATTTTTAGTGTTCTTGAAGAAGCAATTATAATTGGTAAAATAGATTTAATCGAGATTAATAAAAAAAAAATTAACTAAATATTTTCTTCTAGCGGCTGGATTAAGTGTTAAATCAATTTTTACATTTTCTGACAAAAAAAGAGGCGAATTGGCTGCTTACTCACAAAAATTGGCTTGGGCTGATGCTTCGGGCAGTGATTTGTTTGCTATGCTCAAAGCTTATCGGGTAAGTCAGCTTTTTTCTTAGTTGTGTATTTGTTTACATAATAATATCAATAAATTATTATTTATTTATTAAGGTTTGGTGCACAATGCGTGAACAACATAATATGAATGAAGAATCTGGCGAATACACATGGGCTGATCGATACTTTATTAATATTCGCTCCATGAAAGAAATGCACTTACTTGTAATGGAATTAAAAGAACGTCTTATGGGTTTGGGAATTAAAGAGACAACTGCTTATCAGCGCATTCACTGGCTTGACAGAGAAAAAACGATTATTTTGAAAATTGTCATTTCAGGCGCATTTTATCCATACTACTTTCTTCGTTCGAATTTAAATAACACGGAAGCTGAACGTGCCACTTATCATACTATTTTTGGAAATGATCCTTGCAGTACTGTTTATTTCAATAATTACAATACAAAACATATTGGCCAGTTGTACTCCAAATCAATTAAGGATCTCTTCAAGCAAGCTCGTATACATCCAAAAAATATTGATGTACGTTTCCAGCCAGGAAGTGAAAAGGTTTTGGTAACTTTTAAGAGTGATCCCGAAGATGAGTATGGTGGGGAAAGTAGCAACCGAGTTCAAGTTCCTGGAAGTGTTCGTCTTGAGGTTTATAAGGCGATTAAAATGAGACACTTGAGAATACCAACTGTTATTAAAGTTATGGAGTAAGTCAAGTCAATATTTTTTAATATAAATGTTCAAAATCGTAAGAATATGTATATTGTCGCCAAAGAAGCAGAGTATCCTATCTAAAAATTTAGCGATTTTTAGTTAGGTATACAAACAAAATCAAAAAACAATAATGATCCTGAAAAGACAATTTGTCTGCTGAGGTTTGGACAGCCACCAAAGTCGCAAAACTCGTCCGATTTTAAAAAATTAAACGGCAATCGCGTCGCACACTGGGGCCTACTATATGGGAGGGATACCCAAAAGTCCATTTCTCAAATTATAACATTTACGTTTTTTTTGTTTTATTTCATGAGTATATGTTCTTCCCTATCTATTTCTAAGCTTTATATCATCAATTAAGCACAACAGCTGAAAAAGTGAAGCATCAAAGTGCAAAGTTTGATACCATTGATTTCATCCAGTTTTAGTGGTTAATCATGGATATAATTTTTTTCTTCGTATTAAGTGAAAATAAAAATAACTAAAATTTATCAGCTATGGGCCAAGGTTAGTAGAGTTCACTGAAGTGTTTTTTAAAATTATACTTTATAAAATATCAGAGATATTTGAGGCTAAAGCCGGAGGTCTTTTTTCGAGAAATTATCGATTTTCTTGGAAATGCGCAGGAGGCTTTTACTTTTGAGTTCAGTTTTATGTTAAGAGTACCCCTATGCATTATAAACAGGCAATAGTTTTAAAAGAACCTTGCGCATTTCCAAGAAAATCGATAATTTCTCGGAAAAAAACCTCCGACTTTAGCCTCAAATATCTCTGATATTTTATAAAGTATAATTTTAAAAAACACTTCAGTGAACTCTACTAACCTTGGCCCATAGCTGATAAATTTTAGTTATTTTTATTTTCACTTAATACGAAGAAAAAAATTATATCCATGATTAACCACTAAAACTGGATGAAATCAATGGTATCAAACTTTGCACTTTGATGCTTCAGTTTTTCAGCTGTTGTGCTTAATTGATGATATAAAGCTTAGAAATAGATAGGGAAGAACATATACTCATGAAATAAAACAAAAAAAAAACGTAAAAGTTATAATTTGAGAAATGGACTTTTGGGTATCCCTCCCATATAGTAGGCCCCAGTGTGCGTCGTTTCAATATTTTTTAGTTTTTTTTTTTTTTTTAATTGTCTTAGCAAACAAGTTATGGCCAAGAAACTCAAAAACACCAAAAAAAAATTAATTAAAAAATCTTTGGCCCTTTTTTTTTTTACCAAATGCCAAAAAAAGCAAAAAAAATATATATATGTATATATAATAATGGTTCGATTATCATAAATTATCACCACTAGGTTTTGATAAAACAAAGCGATTGCCGTTTATTTTACGAATACGATCCATTATTAGAGTGGTGACGAAGTCCAAAACTTTTAATTTTTTTTTGTTGTGTTTTTTGTGTTTTTTGGCCATAATTCTTTTGTTAGTACAAAATATAAAAAAAAATTAAAAATATCGCCTCTAGATTTTAATAAAACGAAGCGATTGCCGTTTATTTTATGAAAATCGGTCCATTATTACAGTGATGACGAAAGTCCTAAGTATTACGAAAAAGTTTGAAAAAAAGTCATTTAAATTTTTTTTGATAACATTTTTTTTTTTTTAATTCTGAGTTTAAGGACCATTTTTTCAAAAACTATTCATTAAATTTTGTGGATTTAAATTTTATAGATAGGAATGAGCCTTTGGCTTTTTTAAAATGTGTTTTTTAATATTGTATGTGTTGCCGTTGTGTTCAAAATATTTTGTTTTGTGTTTGAAGTCAGTTTGTGAGAAATTGCATTTATCGCTTAGACGATGGAAGATTGTCTTTTACTTCCTTATATATTTTTTCCTTAAATTACCTAGAAAATCTTTTGGTATAATTTATTTTATGAAATTTAAGTAAACAAAATGGTTTTGTTCAAAAAATAATTTAATTTTAATTTGAAAAAACAATACGGCAACATCGGCAATCCTCAACCTATAGACTTTAACCCTTTGTTCCCGGAGTAACTTTTTTTAAAATTTTTTTTCACGAAAAATTACAAAAATCTCGAGAAAAAGTTTTTATATTTTCTAATTACACACCACAACGAAAAAATAATGATTGAACTAGTAATTACATTGTATAAGGAATGTTTTGAGCTGAGAGTACAAAAGTTGAAGTCCATTTTTTAGTAAAAAGAACTAAAGGATAAAAATGCGCGTACAAACAATTGTGTTTTACCAAAAAGTCTTATTAAACTAGTATTTAGATTGGAAAAACAAATTTTCTAATGAAAAACATGTTTACATATGGATGGAAGAACCATTGTAATCATTCTCTTTCAGTGTTACCGTTATTTAATTTTATAGCTCTAAGCTTAAGGCTACTTGAAAAATTGAGAATACCCTCACAAATCCTGCATTTTTTTTTAACTAAATATTAACTTTGATACAGATTTTATTGGTCGTTCTACTCAAAATGCAATAGCTCATGCAATAATTTTCAAATTTTGGTTATTGCAATAAAAAATAAAAAATAATTAATAGGTGGTTTCATGGTGAAACCACTAGGAAGCAAAGGGTTAAAGTATTTTTAATTACCGACATTTGAAAAAAAATATCATCAAAATCAGAGCTGTTCGGCAGGGTTCCCTAATAATTTGCTTAAGTTACTCCAATATAAAGCGATTGCCGTTTAATTTTTCAAAATCGGACTAGTTTTGGGACTCTGGTGGCTGCTCAAATCTCAGAAGACAAATTGTCTGCAAAGTTCAGGATCATAAACAATAAGCTTTTTTTGGTCAAAATTTCATTAAAATACTTCTTAAATTGAAGGCGTTATAGGATATAATGTTGTTTTGCATTTACAGCCATGGACAGAGAAATAGCATACTATTGAGAAAAATCATGCGAATCGAATTTTAGATATTAGGAATGCTTTTTATAAATTTTTTTCTTTTGGTATATTATCGAAATAAAGTGATGGAGACAAAAATATCTTAAAAGTACCGTTATTTTCTATATTTATTTGCACTAGCAATATAATGCTTTTTCTGTCTCTTTCGCTAGTGGACACAGAAATAGCACACATTTGTTTAACCGTTAAGTTTTTATTCCGCGTTCAAAAGTTGTAGACGAAAATGCATTCATTTTATTGCTACTATTTAATTAACAAGTATTTTTGAAAAAAATAGGCAGAAAACATCATTAAACTGCGAAAAAAGGGAGAATTACTTTCGAGCCTCATAGTCAAGGGAAAAATCCTTCTTAATTAGCTTAAACTCTAAATTTTTCGAATAAATGATGGATAAAGCCATTTATTTGGAAAGAGCAAATAGAAATTTAAACTCTGAAATTAAATTGCGTTAACTTCTTCCCCGCAAAACTTCCATACGAGTGGATAGAGCGATCACAAAGAAACGCAAATGTGGGCCTTTTAAGTCATCTCGCACGATTTTGCCCGAAGTAAATATAGAATTCGGTGAAAAAAAGTCAAGCAGACTTTTAAGAAGGATACTTAATGATGCTGAGTTGTACAGACAGGTAAGCAAGAAAAATCCAATGATATAAAAAGACACATGAAAGATCACCTAACATTAGCTATAAAACATCTGAATAAAAACATGCTGTTTTGAATGAGAGTCTTTTGGAGTGATGAAATAAAGGTTAACCGCATTGGAACCGATGACAAAACATTTGTCCATCGCCTAAAATGTTAAAAGGACAAGCCAAAGTATTATCTCAAGACGATGAAACTAAGAGGATAGGATTTGATGGTCTGGGGCGCATTTTCCTGGCATGGTAAGGACCCATTGGTTAGGTGGATGGCAAAATTGATAAATTCTTTTGTCTTAATATTACATTAGAATACCGAGGGACCATATTTCTCGCCAGTTAATTAGATATTCATACATGACAATCACCCAAACATGCATCAGAAATAGTACAAGATAGGTTTTCGGACAAAAAATCGATGTTTGCACCTAGCCATCTCAAATTCACAATCTTAACCCCATAGAAAACTTATAAATTGATGTCAAGGTTAAGCGTGGGAAAAGGAAATTCAAAAATTCAAACGATCTTTGGGCCAGAATCAAAGAAGCGTGGTGCCGTACTCCACAAAGTGGATACCAGACGTTAGTTGAAAGTTTACCAAAGAGGTGCGAAAGAACTTTGAAAAACTGTGGTCTACTAACAAGTTACTAACTTAGTAGTATTGAATTTATTGGAAATTGTAAGAATTTTTGCTTAGAAATGATTATTTTTATGATTTTCGGAATGTGGGCTATTTCTTTGTCCACAAGAAAAAAGGGTATTCTCTAGAAATTATATTTTTAAAAATTGAATTGAAATATAATAATTTATAATTATTAATTTTATGAATTCCCATAAGCTAATGCATGCCCTGATGTAAAAATTATAATATATAAGTTAAAAGGTCCCAAATAAATCCAATTTTTGTAAGAAAAATCAAAAGTGTGCTATTTCTTTGTCCATAGCTGTAAGGTTAATAAACAAAATTACTTTTTTAATTTCAATGCAAAAAGACACTTTTTTAAGCATTGCTAAAAAAAAAACACAAAAATATAATTATATTTATGCTTAATGACATAATTCTCTCTATTTTTATGTGTTTTTTAAGAGATTTAAAACAAAAAAAATGATTTATACCATTATACGGACCAAAAATTAAATTTTATTTGTTCTACAACTTTTAGCCCCTCGCATAAACTCTAGACGAAAATTAGTTTTTCAAGAATAAAAATATTTCAAATTGCTTTTCTGAAAAACTGTAGAATTTGAGATAGGACACTTTGCTTCTGAGGCGACGATATTTTAATAGGTCAATCTTCTCTACCAAAAATTTTAACATATACAAAAAAAAACTAATTTAACATTCCCAAAACTTTCATTTTAGTGCTAGATCAGGAATAAACTATGCAGAAGAACGAGGAATTGGTGTTATGTTTGAAGGAACTTGGATACCAACCAAGAAGCAGATTAAGAACCCAGAGCTCGTTGTTATTCCAACAGTTTTTACAAAACAAACACGTGGATATATCACTCATGTAATAATTCTTAAAAAGACAGAATCATTTTGAAGAATAAACAACATTCCTGACAACATTCTTTTTTTATTTTTCAGATTGAAAACTGTGGAAAATTCTATTTCCAACCTTTGACTGAAATTGAACGACTTAAGGAAATTTCGTCATTACTAAACTCCCCAGAAGCTGATGAACGCAAATTTCGAAATGCTGCTGCGGTTTCAAAGGGTATGCTGCTTGCTGCACCTTTTCAGAACCAATACTACCGAGCAAGAGTTGTTCAGGTCATTCACAGTTCTAGACAGCATTTGGAATTCAGGGTATATCAAATAAATTAAGAATATATAAAAAATGTATGACCATTTTATTGCTTACAGGTGCTCTTCATTGACTTTGGCAATACATCTGTGGTTAATTTTACTGAATTGCGTCGTTTATGCTTTGAAGCAGAATATCTTGTTGACATTCCACCACGTGTATACGAATGCCGTCTGGCAATGGTTCAACCGTCTTCTGTTAAAAGTCCCAGTGGCAAATGGTTGGACGAGGCTATGGAGTATTTGCAAGAAGTGGCAGACAGCGGTGTTGTTGAATTAGAAGTCTATTCGGTGGTGCATAGCGTATCATCTGTATCAGTTAGAGTGGGTGATACAACTGTTAACGATATTCTTATCGATAAAGGATTGGCACAAAAATCTGACGAATGTTTCATGTCAAAGGTAAAAATGAATCAAACCAAAAAAGTATAAACATGATTAATTTAAATAATTTTATTTAATAAGACTGATCATGATTTGCGAATGAGGAAACAATCGGTAGCTGAAAGATTCATGCAAGAAGACTTTTCCAAACAAAACGAAGAGTATTTGCGATCTATTCAACCTGAAGTTGATATTGAAATTGATCCTCCACCAGCAGAACTATGCTTGAATAATATTTTCCTGAGAGGTCCTTTTTGTCCACTTGAAGCAAAAATCTTCTCTGCAACACGTGTTGGTGCATGGAAGGGCGTTAATGTCGAACGTGAATCAGTTAATTCAGTTTTAGTTGACACTGACCCACAGGATGTTCACGAACGACTAATTGTTGCTGCTAACGTTTCTGAAACTGTCGATAGAAGTTCACTCACAGCTCGACAAACTACTCTTATGCCAAATATTCATGGTTTTGCCCCTCTTATGGCTTTAATCTTCTGTCCAACAATGCAGATTCATAGAAACTCTAGTAAATCGAAATATGTTTCGATTTTAGCTGGTCTGGGACATGATGAGAATTATAAGTCTTTGTTTGAAGAACATGACATGGTGTTGCATTTGGATTCAGAGATTTTAACATCTGATCTTGAATTGGTATGTGAAATAGTTTTACCAACAGAATAGTATTAATATTGGATACATCTTTTTTTTTTTTTTTTAGATAAATCAAATTCGTTACTCCATGGATACGATTTTGTACACCGATCCAGGTGATGATAAACCAACAGTTTTGCCAAATATTCGCGCTGATCTTGCAGCTAAAATAAAGAGTCTCATTATTAAGTAAGTTCATTTATTTTCATAAGATATTTAAAATTTATACATCTTTTCTTTGGCAGACTTTTAAGTAAAACTCGTAAGTACATTGAAACTCATGTAGATTCCCAGGATCATGTTTGGGTTCGACCTGACGAAAAGGACGTCATTGAAAGTCCTCTTATTTATGGACCCAGATGTATTTTTCCTATGCATTCAGCTCTACGTCTTTACGATGAATCATTTGATCGTATGCACGCGCTCAATGTACATTGTCGTGAATTACATCGAATGAAACAATTGTATGTATTAAAAAAAAGATATTCTTTTTTTTATTTCTTTTTTAAATATAATTCTTTATTTTTTTTAGTGATGGATCTGTGTCTGCAATCACGTGTCAACTTTGTGATCAATCCTTAGAAAATATTGTACATTTAAGGATTCATTTGCTTTCACAACTCCATAGAGATCGTGAATACCAAATTAATTTTAAATCTCCTCATTAATATGTTTTGTTTTTCCCCCTTTATAACCTGAAATTTCTTTTTTTTTTTACTTTATGACTCGTTTAGAAAGAAATGTATAGTTTTTGAGTTACATTACGTATATGAATAAAAAGTATAGTTTTTTACGTTTGTTTTTCAATAAAGATCTATTGAACCATACCTTGAATGTTTTTTTTCTCTTTATATATTTTGTTTAAAATGACCTGACTAAGAGGAACA
This sequence comes from Episyrphus balteatus, assembly GCF_945859705.1. NCBI lineage: Eukaryota > Metazoa > Arthropoda > Insecta > Diptera > Syrphidae > Episyrphus > Episyrphus balteatus. Next base: position 84,639,567 of record NC_079136.1, on the reverse strand, counting down.
GAATACTTTATTGGATAAATAATTTAAATTATAATTTCGTGGACCAAAACTACGAATCTGCACAGTTGTAGTTTTGAGAAAAACAGCTTCAAAGTTTTGGAAACTCATGTAAACTTATGGAAACTCGTGCAACGGACATTGATAGTTTAAGCTCCTGGGCAACAGATAGGGGATTGGGATCGACGCACACAGGTAAATTTTCCCAAATTCATGGCCAAAACTACAAAAAAAAAATTTGCGATTTGTTGTTTTTTTTTAATGCCAAGTTGTTTACAAATAACATAAGCTTAGAACCTGATTGATCATGCGATGCAAATTGTAACTGTTTAATCAGTAGATGCTTTCAAAGTAGAACATTTAAATTAACGAGTGCAGTAGCAAGGTTGGTTTCTTATAAGAAGTAGTTTGCTTTATTTTTTATTTAATTTTTTTTTGCGATTTTTAAAATAATTAACATGGATTCTGTTGCTAGTGGTATGTTAAAAAAAGATAATGACAAAGATAATGCAAAATTTTAAGTCTAAAGTAAATTTTAAAGCTTTTTAAGATAATGTGTTTGAGCAGTAAAAACAAACAAATTTTTTTTCTTTGATAATGAAAAAGTTAAGTTGATTTGCGTTTTTCTGTACTGAAAATAGTGTTGAAAAATAGTTAAATGTTTCCTTTATGGGAAACAATCCTAAAACATTGCGGTTTTTTGCGACTTTTTATAATATTGGCTTCAAAAGGTGTTGGGGACTGTGATTTTTTTTTTTTTTAATTAGATTTTTCTTTTTTGACACAGGATCGTAATTAACTTTCATTTTTCTTTCAAGAAATAAGCTTTCTGAATTTTTAAAAAGCTGTTCGTCACGTGACATTACAGAAAAAATTAATTTTTTTGGTACCAAAGGTTGAAATATTGAAATTTCGGAGCAAATAGAGAAAAATTTAACGGATTTTGATTTTGCATATATGAACATAGAAGAAGATGGCTGAGTGCCTCCAGAAATAACAACACCTTCTTAAAACAAAATAAAAATTGGTTGCAATATGAAATATCGTTTCCATGCTGAGCCCATGGCTTTGTTGGACGGCCTCAAATAGATTTTTCAGACCTAAGCGAACGGTCAAAGAGACGTAAAACAGAAGATTTACGTTCTAACTATAATGCCGAAGAATTAAGCTATGCTGCGCCATGCAACTGCGAGAAAAAGGGAAACTTGTCCATCAAATGTAATGAAAAATATAATATTTTCAACTCCTTCACGTGCTGAAAAATATCAAAAGCTTTGAAAAAAAATTGACCAGAAAATTATTCCATATACAGCAGAAGAAGCACTTTCAATAGTTGTTGAAGGAAAATTAACTTAGTTTCATAATAACCATATGTATCCAAACTTAAGCCTCAATAAAATTTATTCATTCATTGGACAGCTCGGCGAAGAAGCCCAAGAATCACGAAACAAAGATATAAAGCGTTTCGAGAAAGTTTCCCAAGAAAATTTTCGAGGCAGCAAAATATGGAAGATGTGTTTTATAATCTCTTGGTCTCTTCTGACCCATTAATAAGTGGTTTGAGAAAACTAAATCCTAAAACAAAAAATGCGTTTCCCTCTGAAATACTTCAGTTTCTAATAGAATTAGAGATCGAGCAAGCAGACTTATAGTTACAGTTTCACAACTCACAAGTCATTGAATGATATACACACATACAAACTCACACTCATGTTTATTTATGTATATATTTATTTATGCATTATTTATTCATTTATAATAACGACTGTTCAACTGTTTTTTTCAATCTATTGAATGTATAAATATTGTATTATTAAATATCAAATGAAAGAAACCCTATGGCGTAAAGTAAAAAAAAACGACTTTTTTCATTTTTTGCTTCTTTTTTGTGAATTTTCGTGTAAATTTACTTAAAAATGGTGAATTTTATGGAAATTATCTTATTTTGATATAATCATGCAATAATAAATTGAATAAACACAAAAAATAATTTTGGCCATGTTTTTGGGAAAATTTACCTGTGTGCGACGCGGTGAATAGATAAAATAAATAAAGCATTAAAATGAAAATGTCCAAAAATGCAGATTCGCGATTTTGGCTTTGTGCCGACGGTTTATGGAGGTCTCACAGCTGAAACGGACTAAGTCAAAAAAAGAAAAAAAATCCAAATCTAGTTCTAAAATCTGCGCAAGTTTTGATTCTACTAAAGTCTGTCATTAGTTTGATCCAAAAGCGTTTCGATTCAAATTGTCATTTGTGCGAAAAAAAAAATTCACTATAACATTTGGCGAAACCCTGTTATTAAAATTAATATGAGGTTTTTGCGTGTTTAATGTTATATTACTCACATAAAATTACTTTCTTTATCCAAAAAACAAGTTTAATATAACCTATTAAGTTTAAAAAGCATTTATTTATCTTTATTAAAAAAAAATTCTTTTCCTTTTTTTTTAACGGAAAAAGATCTGTAGCAATTACATTATTTGCTTTACATTAATTTTATGTACATACAACTTGAAAAATACCACAATGGTATGATATATATTTTTATACAACATTATCATGCTATAGTTACTTAAATTGTTTTTAATTTAATTTTAAAATAAAATATTAAAATTTATTTATTATTGATTAAGAATAAATCGTCCAGAAAAAGTGCAATTCTAAGCACAAATTGTATAGCCAGGCATCCGATTTAAAGGCTTGCTACATAAACCACATATTTTACTTTTAAAAACTCCATATATTTCCAAGTTAAGAAGATTATTCATGTCAAACTGTATAGTTGACTTCATGGAATTATGTTCGATGTTCAAAATATTTTGTTCATTAACTCCAACTCTAAAAGATCACATAAGAAAAAGATTGAATAAGTTTTACGGGTGAAGGTTAAAAGATGAAATTCTTACCTAAATTCAAAGTCCTTTTTATCAGCTGGATAATGGAATGGACTTGGTCTAACATCCACTTTGTACGTATTGTTGAGTCCTATGTAAACTGGACCTTGAGTAGATACATTTGTCTGAGGGTTGAATGTCAAAAAGTTTTCGCCAAAATGAATTTTCAAGCCAAAATTGGATTGCTCTGCATCCATTGGTGGAATAAGGAAGATTGCCATCTTTGGCTGAGTAGAACAATCTGCAGCAAGGAGCGTCGTACAAGATCCATTTCGCTGGAAGTAATCGCTTAAATTGAGCGGATGATCATCAAAAGTGTTAACCATTCCGTTTATAATGGAACAAGATCCTAAATTCGAAAAAAGTTACTCATATTCATAAACCTTAAACGGGGTTTGAAATTACTTTTAAGTCCAGTGTCATATGAAAGCTGTTCAGAAATATCGTATTTTGAGTCCAATTTCTGGAGAAGTGGAATGTCATAGGTACTCCATGTTACATTATTGACACCAATTATGAGCTGGAAGTTATCATTGGGAGTTTTTATAGAAACATCAAGTTCCTTATCGAGATTCAATCGTTCCACTTTCTTGCTGGAAAGAGCAGAAACAAGGTGATCTAAACGATTCGACCAGAGTGCAAACCATTCCGGCATCTATTAAAAAGAATAACAATTTATAGGTTTAAGTTATTATTTTTTTTTTTTGTGGTTATAAAAAAATAAAACCAACCTCAGAAAACTTCAAATCGATACCATATCGAGTAATGGAGGTAAAGTTTTCAAAATTGATACGTTTGCAATACTTCGATGTTGGTATTGGGCTGAATTTAAGAACTTCTTTCGGACAATAATTCGTATCGATGAGTTCAGTGTCATTTAAGAAATATTGATGTGCATGTTCCGAAGGCTACAATAATGTTTAAAGTCAAATATTAGCTTTACTCTTTTAAAATATAATTATTTTTTTTTAAGTTGTAATAATTAGACTTACTCCTGCAGTGGCAATCATAATGACTGTCGATGTATCATTTGGACAAGATTGTTCTCCTGATGATTTGCCAAATATAACTTTGCCATCGAGTGTATGTGGCCGTTTTGTGAAAACTAATGGTGAGTATGTAAAGTTTAAACAAGCCTGAAAATACAAAAAGAAAAAAAGTATTATTTTTCAAAATGAGATCCTTCAATGAGAGCAGGATGAAAAAGGATATAAACAAAACATAGTAAAATTGTTATAAAAGCTAGACAAATATAAAATAAAGGTCAACTGCTTTTTAAAATTGTATTTAATTTTTAATGTTTAAACCGGTCACTATGGCGTTTGTGGAACATTTTTTCTATATTTCTCTAAAGAAATTCAATGAACTTTAATGACCATTTAATGACTTTAAAAATTATATAATCTGCTACTTTGCATAAGTTACCCTCATAGCTACGACTTTAAAGATTTTTTTTACAAAAAGTTTGTTTATAAAATATGTCACAATTAAACAAAGCGGTTACAAAGTAAGAAACTCAAATTTGAACATAATGCCCGTCGTACACCTAGCGTTCAACGCACTCAACGCGAATTTAACAAATAAATTATAAAAAAACGACGCCACTATACATATACTTTTTAATTTGTTCGTTTAGCAGCTATCTCCAACTGTCAAAAACTTGTTGTTTGAATATAATTGAAAGCACCATCGATTAGAATTTAAGGTTTTAAATTTGCGTTGAATGCGTTGAGCGCTAGGTGTACGACGGGCATAACACTATATATGTAAGTCCTAATTTGTGTAGAAACATCCTTCATTTTTTTTTTTTTTGATCCAAGAACTTCAACATTTTGCAAAACAAATTAAACATCTTCGCAAAAAATAACTTTTCGCATTAGTTATGAGTCCAATAAAAAACAATAAATAGCGTTTCATTACAAAAATATATTAAAATAAGTTTAAAAAATCAATAAAATAAAATTATATTGCAAAATGAAAATTGTTTGCATTAAAAAAATGTTATTGCAAATAAAATTAAAAAAAAAATTGTTATTGCGAATAAAAATATTTTGTATTAAAAAAATTTCAATTCTGAATCCCTGCGTTAAATATTTGTTACATAATATTCGTGGACTTTTTTTCTAATTTTGACTTTTTTCAAAAAATAATATGGAAAAAATATTAAATGCACACTTAAGAAAATAACGAAGAAAAAAATAACAAAAATAATAAAAAATTATTAAAATTATTTTTATTTTAAGTGGAGTGATGACGAGCCCACTGTCGTACCTGGGCGAAACGCTTTATTAATTTTTGGAGTTGAGGTCACTTGAACTTATATTGAATTACAATTAAGAAAATTTCATTGAAATTTTATTTATTTCAAAGTAGGTATTTGTTTTTTGCAATAACATTTTTTTAATGCAAAAATTTCTCAATTTGTAATAAAAATTTATTTTGAATGCAATTTTTTTTTATTCAAAATGTTTGTGTTTGCAATTTGCTAATACGTATTTTTTTACATCTAATTTTTAGTGCATAAAATACTCTTATTAAAGTGGAATTTGCAATAAATATTTTCTTTTTTGTAACGGAAGGCGGAAAATGAATTAAACAAATTATTTTAGTCGTTATATTTGAAAGTGGTATAAGTCACATTTTGCATTCTTTTCAAAAATTATTAATTTATTCAATCAAAATCAACAATTAAATCGATTTTTCGCTTTAATATGAGAGGAGTATTTCGGTTAGAAAAGTGATTCATTTTTGTTGCGGCTAATTTGAATGTCAAATTAATAGGCTATTGATTATGTCATTTAGAAAGGAACTAAGACGTTCACGGGTTTTTATTGCAGGAATTGTTCAACGGGTTATAAAAGAACATAAAACCGCAGAGTGCTATTAAATGAGAGGGTGGAAACTGAAGATAGGGGTGTAAAAGCCCCCTTTTTGGTTTTTTCAATATATCTCGTAAACCGAGCAAAATTTTAGTATATTGCTCTTAAAACTTTTTGTAGAGAATTAAATTTCCTATTAGAATAATGTTTTTTAAAAATTGAAAAAAAAAATTTCCATACCAAAATAGTCGAAACAATCATAAAAAAAATATCAAAAAAATCGATTTTTTGAGTTTTTTTGCTTTTTTAGTTGTACATTTTTTTTGGGTTGAGATAGACATAAACATTGCTCCAAAGAAAAAAAGAAGATTAAATTTCCTTCAAAACCCTGTACTCACTATTTTTTTTCATTGAAAATTAACCGAAGTATGGCCATTTTAATTTATCTTTTTTTCGCATTTTTAGTTTTACTCAAGTAAAACAGAAACATTTGAGGGGAAAGTACGATAACTTAAGCACCAAGAACTGATAATGAGATTTTGTAGAGGGGTTAAATACAATCATTGTTTACTATGGGAGGGGGGGTCTATGTCCCCCAGTTTTGGAAGGAGGGGCAATTTTCTAAAAAAAATACTTAAAATAAAAAAAAATTATTAAAAAACCACGGCAACACTCACAGTTTTGATTGATACTTTTTTCAAAAGCTAGAATTATAAACTTAATATTAATTTTAAAATGAATTTATTTTAATCAATTGTTTTTGAAACAAACGAGTGATTCCAATAATGAAAGTATTTTGTCTATTTTTCAATTTTCTCAAAAAGTAGAAGGCATAGGAACATTATGATTTTCATGATTTGATAAGAAATCAATTAAGGCAGTTTACTTTGTCGATCAATTTCGTATTGAAGTCCACAGTCTTTGTGAAAATTGTACTCAATGTGCTTTTTAAACTTTTTTTCACAAGTTTTGACTTTGAAATCGGGTATTTCAAAAACAATTGATTAAAATAACTTCATTTTAAAATTAATATTAAGTTTATAATTCTAGCTTTTGAAAAAAGTATCAATCAAAACTGTGAGTGTTGCCGTGGTTTTTTAATATTTTTTTTTTTATTTTAAGTATTTTTTTTAGAAAATTGCCCCTCCTTCCAAAACTGGGGGACATAGACCCCCCCTCCCATAGTAAACAATGATTGTATTTAACCCCTCTACAAAATCTCATTATCAGTTCTTGGTGCTTAAGTTATCGTACTTTCCCCTCAAATGTTTCTGTTTTACTTGAGTAAAACTAAAAATGCGAAAAAAAGATAAATTAAAATGGCCATACTTCGGTTAATTTTCAATGAAAAAAATTAGTGAGTACAGGGTTTTGAAGGAAATTTAATCTTCTTTTTTTCTTTGCAGCAATGTTTATGTCTATCTCAACCCAAAAAAAATGTACAACTAAAAAAGCAAAAAAACTCAAAAAATCGATTTTTTTGATATTTTTTTATGATTGTTTCGACTATTTTGGTATGGAAATTTTTTTTTTCAATTTTTAAAAAACATTATTCTAATAGGAAATTCAATTCTCTACAAAAAGTTTTGAGAGCAATATACTAAAATTTTGCTCGGTTTACGAGATATATTGAAAAAACCAAAAAGGGGGCTTTTACACCCCTATCTTCAGTTTCCACCCTCTCATTTAATAGCACTCTGCGGTTTTATGTTCTTTTATAACCCATTGAACGATTCCTGCAATAAAAACCCGTGAACGTCTTAGTTCCTTATTGCCCTGTTTTTTTCGACATAATCAATAGCCTATAATGTTTTTTTACGTGGACTAACCACTTCCAAATATAACGCCTCATTTTTTACAACCCTGGCTCAAACTTAGAAATATCATGTACAATACAATATACAATGCAACCAAAAAAAATGTTTTCAAATGGTCAATTTATAAAGTGTTTCCATAACCACTTACATCCAAACAAAATCTTGAATTTTCAACGATCCTAGCAACGTTCACTTTAAAAATTTGTTTGATCGAAATTATATTCCAAATAGAAAAAACAAAACAACTAAAAATATACAAGCAAATATTTTGGTCAAAAACAAAACTATTAACCATTTAAATCCAGTGTAGAAAAAAAATTTAAATAAATATAAAATAAAGAATAATATGACATCTGTGAGTCTTGATTTAATATTCTAATTGCATTTAATTTTTGTATTGCCTCTATCTCAGCTGGAAGCTAAAAGAACCCAATTTCGAAAATACTTGGAGAGAAGTGGTGTGGTTGATGCACTAAGCAAGTCCCTAATAAAACTCTACGAAGAACAAAATAAACCAAACGATGCCATCCGATTTGTCCGCAAATACATGTGTGAGTCGTGTCCAGATGATGCTATGTATGACGCCTTAAAGGTTGAAGTGGAAGAAGCCAATCGAACAATTAATCGGCTAGAACAAGAATTAGAAAGGATGAAATTGAAAGTGTAATATTCAATTTTCAATCTTTCTCTTTTCATGACCCATATTTACTCGTATTTTCCATTGTCTTATAGAAAGCTAACTCCCGATGAGATAGCCATCAAAATAGATGAAGGATTTAAATCACTAATGGAAGACGAGGAATGTGTTGATTCCTTGTTGCGAAAACACCTAACAAAAGAGATTTGCGATGAGTTAAAGAAGACCTTCACTCCAGGACCTGTCGAGGCAAACCTACTCGATTGTTTAAAATCCGGATTCGAGCACCATGCATCGGCGGTTGGTGTGTATGCTGCCGATATAGCATCCTATGATGTCTATCGGAGTCTATTTGATCCCATAATAGTGGATTACCATGGACAGTCAGAAAATGCGAGCGAGGAACGCTTGCAGAAGGACTCGGATTGGGGTGATATAGATGAAATCGAAAACCTCGATCCGGATCACAAGTACATTGTTTCAACAAGAATTCGTATTGCTCGTAATTTGGTGGAATATCCGTTCTTTCCCAAGTTGACAGAAGGTCAATTGGTAGAAATCGAACAAAAGGTATGAGTTTGTGTACAAAGTGATGCTAACAAACTTTTAAGGAAACCTTGAAATTTTGTATTTTTAGATTATTGAAGCAGTTGAGTCCTTGGATGAGGAACATGCTGGAGTTTATTTATCGTTAAAGGATATAGATGTAGATACTCAAGCTGAAATGGTTAATCGTAGGATATTGTTTCGAAAAGGTGATGAGTTTTTGTCAACGGCTGGTTGCTATCGTTTTTGGCCAACAGGCCGTGGCATATTTCACAATCCTGCCGAAACATTTTTAGTTTGGGTTAATGAGGAGGATCATATGCGAATTATATCAATGACTCCTAATGGTGATATAGGTGAAGAATTTTACATTATCGACGACCATTGAATTGAAAGTTAAAAAAATCAATTTTATAGGTGATGTTTATCATCGTATGGTGAAAGGATTAAGAGCATTAGAAGAACGTTTGAATTTTTCTCATCACGACCGTTACGGATTTTTGACAGCTTGTCCTACTAATTTGGGTACAACTCTACGTGCATCAGTGCACATTAAATTACCATTGATGGCAAAAAATATGGAAAGATTGACAAGTTTGATGGATCAATTGAATTTACAAATTCGTGGAACAGGTGGTGAACATACTGAAATCGAAGATGGTATAATGGATATTTCGAATAAACGTCGGTTGGGACACACCGAATTTGAATTGGTTAAAATGTTGCATGATGGTATAGCAGAACTTATTAAAGCCGAAGAAGATGAGGAATTAAATGAATAGAGAAAATAAATTTAAATTTAAATGTTTTTTGAAAAAAAAAAACTAAAACTTTTTGATTTTAAAATAACAAAGTCTTGTCAATTTGTAAAAAACTGAATTTATGAAAGTTCTAAGGGGGTCGGAAAAATTCTATTCAATTTATCAAAGAGTTAATATATGGATCCTGATTTCGATTCGGAAATTGGCCTAAAGAGCCTTTAAAATTTAGTACCAAAAACAGCTTTGGAAAACGCAGGTTTTTATTCCTACTACTCCTTTAAAATTTTTTTTTTTATCTATATAAAATATTTTATACCTTCCATCCGTTATCATCTGATCCGGTAGTACGTTCAATATTGCCAATAACATTATACCACTTTGTTTTAGTGGATTGCTTAAAGTCCATTGTTGTATTCCATTTATGCAAGATATCATTTGATACATCATCAGTGTGAATCATGGTAAAATCAAAATGTTGCCCAACGTTATCATCTCCATTTATGATTTGTGTATTGCAAAAGCATCCTTCGATCTTTGATGAGACAAACATTTATGCAAAATTAATTGGAATTGAAAGAATTGTTTTTTTTTTTTTTTATAATTTCTTACTTTGGTGCTTTTTTCATTTGTTACTAACAATGAAAAATTTCGGTCGTGTCCCAAATGAATTGAACTCAATTGAGCAACTCCAAAAACATGCATAAGTATGTTAATAATGCTGCTACGTGAAAAACCACTGAAATTAAAATAACAAAAAAATAATTACATATATGTATACGAAATGAATTGACTGATGTTGCGTATACGCCACTGATGCCCTGCTTTTTTATGTACATAGTTTAATAGGGAATCTGAAGTTGTGAAAGATTTATTTTATTATGAAATACCTTTACATAAAGAGACCAAGAACAATTTAATGTAGACTTTCCTAACGGCACAGTCAGTCGGCCGAACAAATAGTCGGGTCGGTAAGAAATATTTGTAGCACAACAAACTTTTTTGATATAAAATGTGTTTTTTTTCTGCACACTAAATAATCCTTAAGAGATTTTGTTTTAGGGAACTTAATATGTTTTTATAGATCTAAAACAAGCAGGATTCTAAAAATATATTTTTTTAATGCATTTTTTTTCCATTACAGATTAAAAAAAAATATTTATTGCAAATAAAAAATGTTTGCATTAAAAAAATATTTATTGCAACTTCATTAAAAAAAATTGTACTGCATGAAAAAAAATATTTATTGCAAATAAAAATAAATTTACATTAAAAAAAATGTTATTGCAACTGAGAAATATTTGCATTGAAAAATAAAAATATATCAAAAAAAAAAATTTTTATAAAAAAAAAATTTCCTGCATTGAAAAAAAAAAATTGGCTATTTGAGCATACATTAGGTTTAATATTATAGTTGAAATAGCTTATATTAAACATATATGTTCAAATGTACAAAATTGTAAGAAAGTCGACGAATATTAAAAAAAATGAATCCACACATTTTGCATTGAATTTTTTTTCAGTGCAGAACATTTGTTTTGTGCAAAATATTTTAATGTTTTAATAAAATAAAATATTTTAATTCAGTTGCAATAACAAAAATTTTTTTACTTGCAATTAATATTTTTTTTTTAATTCAAATTATATATTTTTCAGTTGCAATAAAAAAATTTTTTTAATCCAAATTTGTTCAGTAACAATAAATATTTTTTTTAATGCAAATTTTTTTTATTTGCAATAAATATTTTTTTAATGCAGATTTTCAATTGATATTTTTACAACCCCGAAAAAAAGGGACATTTATTTACTATTTAAATTGAATGGCAACGAAACCCAACCTAAAAATTTTGGATTTTTAAATATTATTAACTTAGCTTGAATTTCTTAATGTCTTAGAAAAAGACCGTTAATATAAGATGTTGTCAAGAAGTTAAATTCAATACTTTACACGCCCATCTAGCTTTTTGCTTAGATAATGTCAATTGTTTTCACTTGTTGTCTTCAGAGAAATATTTTGTTTTTTTTAAGACAATTTAATTTTTTTAGAACATTTATTAAAATACCTACACATAAAGTTAAGATAGGTATGATGGGGCAGAAATTTGAGCCTCTTTTCTCTGTCCAAATTACTTTGTTTAAATCGGCAAAACTTAAGTGGTCGTCTGTGCCCCGAAAACAGTGAAACCACTGAGATTGAGGAACTTATCCTAACAACTTTTAAGGGAATCTCTAGATTCTAGCGCGGAAGCTAGTTTTGAAAACTTGGAATAAATTTGAGATTCACTCTTTTTTGGAAGATTTACAAAATCAAATACAAAAAAAAACTTTCAAAAACCTTGATATTAATATCAGTTTTTTGTAAAAAAAATTATTTCATTCTATTTCCAAATCTAAAGCTTATTTTAATTTTTCCTTGGAAATTGAAATAAAGTTTAACATATGTACATATATTCCGAACTCAGCCAAATTTTACATTTAGTCTTATTTTATTTGTCCCTATTTCATGTAACTCGCTCAGGTACAGTACAAAGAAAAACGTTTTACTTGATACGATTCCTGAAGAAAGGCCAACATTTAGCAAAAAAAAAAATGTTTAACGCATAAAAGTTAAAAAAATATTAGTAATCAAACGTAAAATAAGTTCAAATGTAAGGTAATTCAAAAATATATACTTTTATAAACATGCTATAATATGTCAAACATACTTTTCCATAAACTCCGACTTAAGAAGCATTCCACAATATTTAATAAGTTCATTATGATTGGTATTTACAGCCAAGGAGACACCTAGATCATCCGAATCGTACTTGAACAACTGGAACTAAAAGGGGAAATTATTTCACCTGCATCAAATATAATAAAAACATAACAGACCACTCCTTGTTTTCTTTCTGGCAAAATGAGTTCTTCAAATGGTTGTATCGATGATTTCGTGATGAAACCTTTTGTTGATGTAAGTGATCTTGATTTGAAAGACATTCCACTTGTAAGCTTCTCCGGTCTAGAGAATGAATATTTTAGACAAACACTTGTTATGTTCAAGACCACGTCATTATTAAATGGAATATAAATTAAAAATCCTTGTTCACGATTTATTTCATGATCCAAATTTAAAAATGGATTATAGCTTCGACTACGGCATGATGCATATGATGAGTATCTGAAATATTGATGGTATGTAAAAAACCTAATTAGGTATAGATTAGATTGTAGGCATGCTACCTGGCATCAATTTGATGTGTCCTTTTAATAGCATCTGGTAATGTATGTTGGGTTATGTTTCCTCGCAAGGAAGTTAAAACAGTTGTTTGCAATAAAACATCAGCTGCTGTTCCCAAGACTGTTGGAACAGCATATTTTGTCATGAACGGCCATCGCACAGTCTGCATGTTGATATGGCTATCAGTTGCAATAAGGAAGCTTAAACGGCTCATCACTAGAAAACACGAATATTTTTTATTAATCTAGTTTAATAGAAGATTCAAAATCCTGCATTACAATCTTGATAGCTTAAGTTCATGTAGCTTTGTTGATTCAGGTAAAAAGACAAAACACTCTTGCCTTCCATTTGTACAATTAATTCCAAGTGAAGAGGCTTACTTTCTATTCGAGGCGCTTTCAAAAGCTCTAAGATAGTTTTAAGGTCTGCAAACTTTATTGTATTTGCTTCAGGTTTCATTAGTCTTCCAATAACTGCATCAGGAAGTCCTCGAGCTTTTATGTAAAGCTATAAAAATAGGGCTTGATTAATTGAAATTATTTTATATCGAAGTATTAATGCAATACTTACCGCTAATTGTCCTGTAAACTTTCCTAAAGCTTCTGTGTCAAATTTAAAATACATAACAACAGGCAAGTCTGATATGGGATCTCCAACAACGAAAGCTTGAAGCATAGCTCCAATTCCGAACTTTGAGTCACGATAGTCAAAAATATAGTTTCCTGTTACCCAATAACGTGGTTCAGGCTTTTGTGGCAGGTGACGATGCATATAGGAGAGAAGACGACGTCTTTAAAAGAATAAAGTTAGTACTGAAAAAATTAACTCTTAATTTGCAACTTACAAATGCTGATAACAAGGAAAAGTTGTTTCTGAAATACTTGTAATTGTTGTTCGATAGTAGTTGATCATATGGCGACATGTTTCACTTTGGATAATGCGATGAATACTTATCAATCGAGCTGGAGTTGGATTTGAAATAAGTAGTAAAGTAACAGCTGCCACTCGTAGTTCAAGAGTTGCATTTTTCGACTCAAAAATTGGCCAGTAAATTTCATAGATCTAAGGGAATTTTATTTGATACAAAAATATATATTAAAATATTTTTTTAAATATCTACCTTGTCAGGACGAGTTGTAGCCAAAGGTAATGTAGCCCAAGCAGCGAGAAATTTAATATCATCATCTTCACCCTCATTATTAACTATTGGATCTAAATAATTGGCAACATTGCCAAGTTGCAAGTTACTTAGACCTTGTAAGTACAGCATTTTATTTTCGTAGTCATGTTCATCTGAAAATTATGTATATTTATTTTGTTATATTATGTGTATTAATACTAATCTTCAATTCATCAAATATTTTGTATGACACTCTTTGCACTAATATTCCTATTTTTTTTTTTTTTAACTATTTCTCCTTGCAGGTAGCAAGAAATTTGGAGGAATCTTTCTACTAAGAATATTAAGTTAAAATCAACGGGAGCAAAAAATCTTAAAGCTAAATGGCTTGAAGCCCTTTAATAAATATCTGGTACATCTAAGGCTCAAATCCTAAAAATTCCCCCTGGGTGATCACTTCATGTGTAAAATTGCGACTAAACACTTTAAAATATTAATGATCTAGAAATGGTATACAACTGTTAACTTTGTTTCATTATTTGATTAGAAAAACAAGTTGTTCTGTACAAAAAAAAAAAAAAAAATGCTACGCATACACCACAGTGACCCAAACTCAATTTTGTCTTTCAAAAATGACTGTAACGATTTTAACTAAAATTTGTGTGTGTAATGTAAGGTTGTAATTTTCCAATAAAAGAAATATTTTTTTAAATCTTAGTAATGGTACCTGTCATAAAACTTATAAACGACTCAATAGATTTCAACGAAATTTTTTTCATTTCATTGTGAATAAGTCTGTCCTAAGTTATATTTGTTAAAATGCGTAAAAATTGAGTTATTAAATAAAAACGGCGAATTTTTATTTTCACACCTCAAAATTGATTCTCGCGTGGGCAAAATTTTTTTCCGCTTCGCGTTTGGCTTGTGCAATTTAAATAGATTCTCATGCTAGCAAATTTGTTTCCGCTTCGTGTTCCGCCAATTAATTGGGATTTATTTGTTTTTAATCTCCATGTGATAAATTAACTAGCCCGCTTTGTCTGCGAGATAGTTTTCAAAATAAGTGGCTATAATCACTATGAGACTCCAAACTAATCGTCTTTTGAACAAAATTAATTTTGTTCTTCTTTGCTTTGTGCGAGTTTTCGAAAATTACTTCAATAAGCTTTGCAAACAAAACTCGAGTCAGTTAAGAAAAAAAACATGAAATTTTCAAAAAAAAATTATAAAAAAAAACTAAAAAATCAATTTACAAATATTGTTGAAAAAAAATTACAATTTACAAATTAATATTCCTTAAGCACCTTCCATATCTTTTTCGACATTATGGAGTTCTGGCTCACTTTTTTGTGGGTTTCTGACACCCTTGGGTGTGTTGTAAGTCCATAATTGATTTGTGGACTTATAACCCACCCAAGTGAGTCAGTAGTCCATTATGGACTCTTGGCTTGTGTATACTTATGACCCTGCACCAGTTTTTACTTAGTTAAATATCTTTCACTTAAAACAATTTTATTAGTTGCCGCCAAATGACGAAAATGCCCATCCTCCTTTTGTAATTTTTTGAATAATAAATAACAATTTTTTGAATATTTAAAAATCATAGCCGTAGCTAGGATTTCATTTCGGAGGGGGTTAGCTCAGACCAAACAAATTTTTTTTTAGAAATCACAATACTTTGTATCAACTATATGTAACTGCAGTCGATTCTAAATCCCGCTAAATCAAATAGTCATTTGAACTGTGTAGAAGCAAAAATTTGCCAATATCCTTTTTAAGTATTTTTTAGGAGAGGAATTCGTAGTTAAAAGTTTAAAAAAGCCCTGCTTACGGTAAACGAATTTAAAAATGGCCGAATATTCAGCGGCATCTCTAGTTTTGTAGGTACAAAGAGTGATAAGTTGGTTGATATAAATTGCGAGCGTTAGCGAGAAAGAAAATTTTTTTTAAGAAACAAATTTTAACCATTCTAAGGCTTTATAAAAAAAATTATTTCGTACAATTTAATATATAAAACATTGAAAAATGGACTTTTTCTTGCACTGAAATTTTGTAGCAGAAAATTGACATTTACATTCTATCTATTGAGTTCTAAATGAAATTAGCAATACTTAAAAACCAAAATTTTAAATAATCCAAGTTGTTTGACATGAGCTAATTACACTGGTCAACAAGGTTTTTGTTACAGAAACCAGGGTATACTTTTCTATAGGCTGAGCTCGAATCCGAAGTCAGAAAAATTCTATCACATCACGTTTTGGAGATATTCCCGTTAGAAAATCGAAAATGCCGATTTTTACCAGTTTTCAAAGTTATTTTTTAGCGTTTACTTATTTTTTTTTAAATTAAATTTGTAACAGTTTCTAAAAGAATTGTGTCAAAATTTGAAAGCGATTGGTACAGAACTTTTCGATTGGATATATTTTTCTAAAGGTTTTTTATGTGCTGAGCTCGAATCCGAACTCAGAAAAATTCTATCACATCGCGTTTTTTAGATATTCCCGTTAGAAAATCGAAAATCCCGCTTTTTACCAGTTTTCGAGGTTATTTCCTAGCGTTGGTAGGCACTAGAGTCTCTGAATAAATCGATACACATATTTTCGCTTACATACTGGATTTAAGGTTAACATAGAACAAAAGTGGGTAATAAGCAACTGAAGATATCTCGGACAGTAGAAAAGATGTCTGAAAGATTTAAATAGATTTAAGGGTAATATTTCAAAAACGAGATGTGATCGAATAAGTCCGTCTTTGGATTCGAGTTCGGCCACCGAAACACTTTGAAAAAGCATAGTTTAGTCTCGGCACCAAAAACCCTGCATAAGTACTTGTGGTATTTAAAGGGTTCTTAAAAGAGCATTTTAAGGTGTTAACATAGTGCTTAAGGAAATGGTCAAAGAGATAAAAACTCTTTGTGATGGACCAAACAATTTTTGTTTTCCTTTATACAAACTTCATCGACAGCTTCTGCAACGATGCAAAATTGGTAGTGATTTTAAGGGAGATTTTCATATAGGTAATCAAATCACTAAAATACAAAAACAAATCATTAAGTGCTGCACATATTAGACTTGTATATGTTTATAATATATAGGTATCTTTTGATTTTCTGAAAAAAAATTTCGGGGGGGGGTTAAACACCCAAACCCCCCCCCCCCTAAATACGGCTATGTTAAAAATACTATTTTTTTGGAAAAATCAATTCTTTTAAACGGGTTGATGAATTTTATTGAATCTTCAGTTTCTTAAAACGGCATTGCTATTTTTTTTTAATATTGAAAATTCTTATTTGAGAACTGTACTTAAAAACTGGCTCTTAAGATTGTCACAATTTATTTATCTAAAAACTCTTTGTTATATGATAATATTAAAGGATATCTTTCGTTTTGAGATTAAATCTATTTCAAGGATGTTTTTAATTTTGGTGTCTGGTGTTTATATGGAAAGTAGAGTTTAAATTAAATTAAAAAAAAAATATTCTCAAAGTTTTAAGTCATTATCATTGTAGGTAGTTATTAACCCGTGCTTAATTTTCAATATTACATGCATACTTATATTACTCATGTAGTTTTATAGTATTTTGCTTGAAAAACTGGTAAGACTGTAAAAAATCATGGAAACACAAGCAGAAGCTGGCCAATATGTTCAGGTCTAATTAATATTTTAAAGAATGCTAAAAATTGAATAATTATTTTAAAGAATACTAAGCTATTACAAAATTACTGTCAATTTCATCAAAACAAAGATATTAATGAAATTGACGGTTATTTCAAACTGGTTAGAACAAATTCCTTTTAATCCTGAAGTTTCGAATTTTTTTTATTAACTTTTATAATTTTACGTATTTTTAAGTTAAGTAATTCAAAAGTACCTATCTATAAATTTTCAATATTTCGAATTGCAAAATTGAAAATAAAGTCGGTACGGGTAAATATGATGAAAAGACTTCAAACAATCTGAGTATTTTTTTATTGGGTAACTGTTAAAAGTTTCGAATTCAAAAATGTTAAAAATGCCAGAGAGTTATGGGACAGTCTCAGTGTTACTTAAATTTCCAATATCGGCCAATTATGTGCCATTTACTCAACTTTGTCTTCCAAATTTATTAAAATTTGAATTTTGAATTAACATGTTCGTGGAAATGATTCTGAGTTTAACCCTTTTGAACTCAAGCTATGAAAATCGATATTAAAAAATATTTTTTCAGTATTATGGCGTCAAAAACATCACAACTAAGAAATATGAATAGCAAAAAGTTATTTTCCAAAATAAAAACTAGCAAAACTAATGTGTTACTCTCATTTTACATGTAATTAACATGCACTGCCTATGACCACCGAAAAAAGTCGGACAAGGATAACTGGGAAAATAATTTTTTATGGAACAATAATATATGCTTCTTCTTCTAAGCCAAAAAACAAAACACTTTCTGGACTAACATTTTTTATATCTTTTTTTTCAAAATTATGATGTGAATTTCAGTCCCTTTTTCGATAAAAAAATGAATAGTATGATATTTGACTAAATTTTTGTACTTATCAAGTAACTAGGCATTATTATCTTTCAATTAAGCCATCGAAACCTAAAAAATTATTTAATGGAATATTTTTTACGAATTTTTAAATATATGTTACATGAGAGTAACGCTGGGTCCGAAAGGGTAAATGTTAACTTCTATATTCATACTTCTTATTCCTATTTGGAATTACTTACTAAGAAATAGATTGAAGTATTTTTGGACAAACATATCGAAGAGGTCCTTCGATATCCCTCTACCCACGAACACATTATGCACCAATGTAGCAAAACTCAAAATAGCTGCTTGTCGCACTTCAGGACGATCCGGACCTATAAAAAAAAGTAAAATTGTTTTAAATTGACCATTAACATATCTCTAGACTAGAAGTGTCAAGCAATGACTCACCTAAACTTAGAAAAGCCTCACATTCCTTTACCAAATCCTTGGATAACTCGAAAATATGGAATGGCAATGACACTAACAACTGCACTGCAGTAGTTGACTTGATTTGCTTTTCCATCACCAGATCCCTTGTTAAGAGCACCGAAGCCTTTGTACCAATCCGAGGAATAATCTCATAGAAGATATTACGTATGGTCTCTTGCCGGTACGATGTTCCAATATCGACTTCGGTGTAAAGCTTCTGCAGAGATTGGTAATCCATTTGGGAGAGCACTTTTATTATATCCGACAGGGTGCTGTCGTATGGTTCGCCAAATTTCAAATCGGAACTCTCCAGACCCTCGGCCAGACTATTAAGCATATCCGATGCAGTGGTTATTAATGCTTCCTGCATCTGCGGATGCCTGCCACCAGTTGGATCATTTGGATCCAATGGAAATAGTTCTAGTCCGGATGGAGTCGTTGCCATTGCTGTTTCAATATCGATGGGAATGTCGATGGTGGTTTCGTTCAGGAAGTTCAACAGAAGTCTGCACAATGCGAGCATGGTTGCCAAGTGGGTGGTGGTGGTGCAAGGTTGATGGGGCGAAAAGGAAACAAAACATTTTCAACAACTTACATTCTATTACTCTGAGGGGGGGTGTGTATAGAAAGAAGGGTGGTTAATCAATGCGAATCTCTTACTCTGAGTTAATGTATTGTGCCTCGCCTGTGGACTCGAATGTGTGGATAAGAGTATTGCCCCTTACATGGGCCATACTGAGAAAATACTCGGTATCCTTGTGTGGAAGTAGTCCATAGACAGCTTCATTTCCAATTATAACGTTCTTTTGAAAATCGAACTCGCACAAGTTCGGCGGCACATTACTGCGGGTTATATGTACGGCCTCTGAGTGCGGAGTGCAAGTTTTAAGTTCGGGGGTCTTTCGAATCGATATGTAGTTGGTCTTGTTGGACACAAAGTACTCAGTGGAGCATTTGCCATGGATGCCCGTCTGTTCAGAGATAATTGGTTACAATTTGAATTGTTTACTTGCTGCTTTACCTTTGGTTACCTCATCAACAACAAAAGCTCCAACCGATTTCATTTGGAATTGTAGCGTAGATGCTATTGCTCTTTTCAAATTTGTCGACCAAATCGGATCGTTGTCTTTGAACAGCAAATGCGATATAGTTCCTTCTTTGGTTAGTACGATTTTAAACGGTTTATATGGGGGATACATTTCTTTGTTTTGTAGGAACTTTTCACCTGAATTATTGAGTCGCACTTCATCGATTGAAAGCTGAAAAATGTTAAAACAATTTGTTTTCAATTGGTAATTATATAGTTCAAAATTACTTTGTATTACAAATTCAAAATGCAATAATTTATTCTTTTTTGTGTTCATTGCCTTTAGTTCAGGCAACGCACGAAGAAAAAATGAATGCAAAACATCCTGTAGATTTGGATTTATATTTTGGTGGTAGGTGGCATATATTTAATATTTTGAAAATTAAGCAAATTATTGAATAGTTATATTTATTCCACTAAAATCGCTTTAGTTGATTGCAGTTAGTTTTGATTAAAACAAAATATTTAAGAACATTTTATGTGGATATAGGGATTCTTATTGACAAAATTATCCTAAGTCGTAGCTTTTTGTATTTCCATGCTAAGAAAGTAGTTTTTTTTTTTGTTTTAAAAAACATATCAGGCTGCATTGTTAAAATCAAGAATTGCTAACGGAAAATCAAGCAACAAACAAAAAATGTTTTTTACCAGATTTTTGTTTTGGGTGTAAACCTCTATTATTGAAAACAATAAGCCTCTTTTTATAATTTTAAGTCTTCGTTGATTGGATTAATTTGCTGATATTTAAGATAACAACAAAAGTCATTGAAGAAATAAAAAGCAATGTTCTATTAAAGCATTAAAAGTGAAAAAGATAAAAGGATGAAGTTTAAAATCAATTGTTTAAACAGCAGTTAAATGACAAATGCACTTTTCTCTCACTGATGGTTTGTAAAAAATATTTAGAAATAACTATAAATTGATGATCTTGTATTTTAGGCTGTTTGTCCAATGACAAATTTTTGACATCCATACATGTTGAATATTAAATAAATACATTTTGGTAGTGGCTTAAAAGTTTTCTTAGGCTGCATAATAAAAGATTTAATGGTGTTAAAAACATTAGTAAAGCCTAGTACGCAGCTGAAGCGAAACGAAAAATTTTGAAGTCTCCAAAGTCAACAGCGAACATGTTAACGAAAAAATACTATCGGGTATTATAGAAAATTAAAAAAAATTAAAGTACAAATAAAAAAATTCAAGAAAAAACATCAGATAATAAGTTTTAAAGCAAGAACAAAACAAATTTAATTTCGTTCAAGATTTCATTAACCAAATTTTTTACAATTTTTAAACTCCAAAAACGCGTTGTGTTTTGAATTTAATGTTTAGTCAACATTCTTGTATTATTTTTTACAAATTTCTTTGTTAATTAAAAGTTTTGAACATTAAAGCCTAGTAGGTATATGTACGTAGCTAAAGCGAATCGAAATTTTCCATACATCTTGAACGAAAAATTTCGTTTTGCTTTTCGTTTTTCAGTTCGCAGTTTAAGTGAAAATTTGGAGAGTGTTCACTCATTTGTTACTTACTTTTTACTGTCCTGTGCATTTTTCTTGATTCCAAAAGCAGTTTTTTCACTTTTAATTCATTTTTTTTTTGTTTTAGAAATTATTTTCTGATGTTTTTTCTAGGTTTTTTATTTTAACTTTTAATTTGGATTTTTTTATTTTGACTTTGACAGAATATATATTTTTTCGTTAGCATTTTCGTTGTCGATTTTGGAGACTTAAACATTGTTCGTTCCGCTTCAGCTGCGTTCTAGGCTTCATTAATAAAAATATACAAAACCTCTTTGATCAAAAATGTATTCTCTAAAGATACAAATTAAACCTGCACCCATAACAGGATAAATCTTCAGCAGCTAAAATTTTTTCTTTTCACCTCTATAGTGTCCATATGTATACTTGGCTTAATATTTAACTCAATTCAGCTCAAATAATTGTTTTTTTTTTTTTTTTTTTTTTATTAAATGTCACTGTTAAATAAGTTGTATATCACGTCTAAATTTGAAAAATCTAATTTTTAACCCCTATTTCCGAAGTTCAGTAAAATATTTCAAAAAATGTTGTTAACTTTTACAAAAATATTCAGTTTTCGTGATCTACAAAAAAATTTAAATCCAAACTATCAATAACGTTTAAAAATGAAAGTTTAAATATTTAGGCTGAAGGAACAATTTTTTTTGCATTCTCGTTTCTTGGTTATATTCAGCCTAGTTTGCTGTGTTACCACAAGCTTTAACAAGTCCCTGGGGTGTTGAGCACGAATCTGAATTTGACTAAAAAAATTATTTAACAAACAACTTTAAGAATGACATTCCCAAGAAAAAATAAAAAATCAATTTTTTTTGTGTTTATGTCGGATTATTTCAAAAGTGAGCTCTTTTAGCAAAAGCAAATTGTATACTTAAAAAGAAGAGACAATAAATTTATGTTTATCCATTTTTGTGTAAGTACGACTTATGGTTCCCACTTATAAGAGGGTTGAAAATTTCATTCAAATCAGTTTAGGTACTTCTTATAAAAAAAGAAAATACTTTTTTCATATATTTTATTTTGTTCAAATCTTTTTGAAATTTAACCGCTACGAAATTGGAATGGACTTTAATGGAGATTTTCGATTTATCACTAAAATATAAAAGCAATCCATCAAGTTCTGCATATACGTATAGGTAGGTATGCACAAGTTTGTATTAGGGTTGTATTTGTTTAAACTCTCATCATAAGATTTTCTAAAAAAATTTCGGGGGTGCTAAACCCTGTAACCCCCCCCTTAAATACGGCTATGCTCTTAGACGCTTAGACAATTACGCACTCTAAAACGTTATATGGGCGATTTTTGTCACGTTCAGAAAATATTATAGGAACTTGATTAAGTCAATAGCCGTTTTTTTTATCCCACTTGATCCATATAGATTATTGATTAACACGTTATACAACAACAACATGAGATCGTGCTTTTCATCAGCATCACGAATTGTGATCTTGCTTTTCATGACCATGAGGATCACGAATCGTGATCCTGATGAAAAGCAAGATCTCATGTAGTTGTTGTAATACGTGTTAATTAATGATCTATATGGATCACGTGGATTATCCCACATTTATTTGGGTAATTTTGTTTTCATAACCACAAAAATATTGAGAAAAAATATTAAGTCTGGGTTCGTTACCAAAACTATATATTTTCAACATCTTTTAAAAGCTCTGAATTTAATTTTCTAATAAGTAAAAAAATAAATTGGTTGGAGAAAAGTTAACCACTTACGCATGTCTTCCAACAGTGCTCTACACACTTTCAATAGAAATTTGTTTGTATTATTACAAATAGATTATTGCAATGCACAAGACTTTTTTTTGTATACAAAGTTTACCACAAGAAATCCATGATATCATTTCCCATACTACTATAATAATCTAATACTCCTACAATTAAAGAAGTTGATGAATGATGACAAACAAAAACAATGACGTACATTTTAATTAATCAGCTGGACCAAAACATACTAATACTAATACTAATACACAATTGAGTTGATAATGAATATCGTTCCTCGTTCCTCGCCAACACAAAAAAAAAAACGATAATGAAAACCTACTTATCTGAGTAAAACCGGCAATATACGGCATGAATATACAGATTAACAACAGATGTTTAGTGACGATCCGTCAAAACAGTTCATTCATAAAATGAGAGGTTAATTTGATTGACACTTGTTCAATTGCGGAATTTTCATATGTTTTTCATTTTTTTTTTTTATGAAGAGCTGCTGACACTATAATAAATTACTGTGCCACTGATAGAAGAGGGCAATAAAGGAGCAATGCTAAACACTAGTCTCTAACTGTGTTTGTATTTTATATGCAAATTGATAATGAATTGATTGATAGTGGCAAAAAAAGTTTTGTTTTTAATCAATTATTGCTTTTAGTCATTTTATGCTATTTAATTATTTAGGTTTTTTATTTTGTGACCTTTCATGTGCATTTTATATTAGAAACTTATGTAAGTATGTAATATAAAACATTCAAACTGTTATATTGGTATTACCTTATTAAAATAATGAAATATGGTTAATTCGCTGATAACGTTTTGTTGCAAAAAGTAATAATTTTAAAACATTGATCAGTTTTCTATTGCTGATTGGTTCTTTGTCTTTTTTTATTTTTTTTTAAATACCTCTAAAAGACTAACATGTAACGTGTATATGTCCTAGTTGACATATTTGTATTTTAAATTATGCAGTTCTCAGCTATGTCATGTACAAGTTCCGGTACAATGGGACTCATGTACTCTTATTTGCAAAATTTCAAGCACCAATACTCTACATTTTTAAGTAGGGGAGAGTGGGGGAACATTTGAACACTTTTTCCTTTCGCAGCTGCTTGAACGAAATATGTTCCTTTTCTTGATCTGTAAAGTTTACTAACATTGAACAGTAACATTGAACTTCGATTTCAAATAACATTTGGTTAGTTAGACGAAATATTTATATTACATTTTGATGTTTAACCAATATAGGCTCTTACGTTCAAAAGTGCTCCATGTATGGGGCAGCTTTGGACATGGAAGGGGCACTTTTGAACAGCAGTATTAGTTTCGTTGTAATGAATAAATAACACTCAACTTTTTATTAGTTTTTTAATAAGAACATACACATTACACAAACTCAAAATTGACAATTACATATATATCATATTCAAGGAACCAAAAAATAATAAAAACTCAGAAAAAATAACCTTAAAATTTAAACTTTAGCTATCACTTATCACATTTATTAGTAGAAAAGAAAACAAAAAACAAGAAAAATTCGTTTGAAACATAACTTAGATAATGGAATTCATACCATTTATGATTCTCAGAGTAAAATAGATTTATGTTGTGATCAACCTATATTCCTAGACATTAAATGCAAATGTTAACAAAGTGGATGTTCTTCATGTACCTACCAGGACCTCTAATTGGTGTAAGCAGCTTGACTTTAAGTTCTATACCGCTTAAGTTGTATATAATCGAGTTCTCATCGAGATCAGTTTAGTAGAACTTGAAGAATTCAGGCATTTTTTTAATCTTCAATAATGTTGTACATATTGCAATTTTTTTCTTTAATTTTGGCCACAATTGCTAGTTTCATTATTTTTTTTATAAGAACATTACGATTTAATAAATGAAACACATTCAAGTTTCCTTAAAATGTCCGATACAAACTGCTGGGCGGTTTTGAACATGTTCAAAAGTGCCACAACACACTTGTTCAAAACTGCCCCAACTGTGTCAACGACATAAAATGTTAAATAAATATTTAACATTAATATATTCAATCAAAAATTCACCGTGATTTAGTTTAAAATTTACTAAACATTGACAAAAATTGAATTGCGTTTTAAAATCACGCACCAAATTTTTTTTAAACTCTTACAACTAAAAAACTGAAATAATGCAAAACCACTATAAAAATCACCTTCCATCTATAAATTTGAAAGCCAGCTGAGATAACCAAGGAAAGTCATTGACGTTTATGGTTATGGTGTTGACGGGTTCAAATATCGAATAACTTCTAAAAAAGATTGATAAACTAAAATTTTATATGCGGTGTTCAAAAGTGCCCCACTCTCCCCTACCAATTTACAGCAATGAAACACCAGTTTTAAGTTCCAGAAGAACATTGTGCAATGGTTAGTGTCAAGGACAACAAAGGTCTTGACACTAGAATTATGAAAATATAACCCTCAACAGGTATAACGTTGAGGGTAGGTCGCCTCATCTGTTTTAATAAATCTCTTTTTATCAGGCGTAAATTGGCCTCATTTAAGCAAAAGAGCTGAGGTACAAACTTTTTTTAAAAATTATTTTAATTTTTTGTTTAAAAAGTTGTTGAGAGTGTTACAAATGCAACAATTTTTTTTTCTTATTGAAAAAAAAAAAATACTTTATCAAAAAATAATAAAATTAAGTAAGTGAAAATAATTTTTTGATTTTAAATGCATTTTTTTTTTATCTGTGTAACATTTTTAAACCTTAATGATACTACTGTTCCTTTTATTGACATTGCTCTTATTTTTGTATTACCTTAAAACAAAAGAACTTAAAGATTGCTTGTAATTTCACTTCAAAGAGCATGGAAGCTGTTAGTAAAACGGTTGAGTTGTTATTTTAAATGCATTATTTTTCAACTCTTATCTATATAATTGATATATCAGTGCATCACAAAATTACATTCGAAAAAAAATTCAATTTTTCAAAATGGTGCTAATTTTGTCTATGAATTTTAGAATAGATGTTGTTATAAAATAAGAAGAATCTAAAAGACGGTTTTTGCCTTTTATGAGAAAATTCGAGCAGGTACATACCTACTGGTACAAACTCAAAAGTACTAAAGGTACTGGTACTTTAAAGTATTGAAGTACCAAAATACTTTACAGCCCCAAAATGGTATGCGATGTAGCTACAAGATCATATTAATTTTAAATAGTGAGAAAGCCTCATAGTAAAACACTCATAACAAAGCACAAGTGTTCTAGAATCGATCCCCAGTGGCTGCCAATATTTTTTAAGGTTGAAATAACTTTGATTTAAGTTTGTTTAATGATTAAAGTCCATGCATTGTTAACGCTGTTCTAGTAGAACAATTTTTTTTAGATTATGGAAATAAAATTATTTACTACTACTACTTAACGTTGTATATAGGTACTACTTTGATTTTAAATTATCGTTGTTTTTTCCCTCAGTGTACCCAAAATTAAAATCTAATTTTGTAGGTACTCGATAAATTTTTAAAATAGGTGCATCAAAGACTAGCTGAGCCCTTTACAAAATAATTCTTTAAATCCTTAAGTCCCGACTTTTCTCATGGTACAGTTACTGAACCTGTTTTGGAAAATCTATAATCTATAACTTTACAAAAAATAAAGAGTTAATGTCTTCCAAATGTTTGCTAACCAAGTTTTCCCACGCTTTTATGCCGTTATTACTAAGAACACACAAAATTATAATTGTTCTTTTAAAGTATTCGCATACTTAATACGTTCTCAAATATAATTTTTATCAGTTATGCAAAAATAATGTCAAAGAATATTCATTTGAAATGTGAAATTTACTGTCGAGTGCAAAATAATCATCTCTTAGAACATTCTTTATCTTAACCGGATAATAACTGGAATGTGTTGGTATTGTTTGATAATGTCTAAAAAAATATAATGTATAAAAAAATATTTTTGCAAGGATGGAAGTTTTTTTCATTTGAACAATATTTATTTATTTTTTTTTTTTTTGAAATTTGAAATTGTTTTCAGCTTCAGTGACAATACTTGTACTTGGTTTAAAGGGCAGACATGCAGATACTTTGTATGGTAATTTGTTTCATTATGATTTTGTCCACTCAAATTGTCTTTAAAGTAGAAAGTTAATACTATTTCACAGCCTTAAAGTTAAAATTTCCAATAATAGGAAATCATCTCTGACTCTGTGGAACTATTGGTTTCCAACATATTGCGGTTCAAATTTTGTCAGTTTCGTTTAATTGGCTCAAGTGAAAACTACAATTTTTCCACATCGAGGGAGAGCTTGATCTATTATTTTGTATTAAAGATGTGCAAAAGAATATTTCATCAAATAATTCGGTACCAGTACATTTTACGAACAACGAATTTTGGTAAAGTTGTATAGCATAAAATAAATCTTTAGTGATCAAAATCACAAACAATTAAATATATTTTAGTTAAACAATTTCAAGGCTTATTCCTTTTTTTCACAAGGAAATGTCAATCGGTGTTATAATTAAAATAGTTTTGTGAATTTTTGTGAAAAAGGGCTTTTTGGAAAAAAGGAGTCTTTATTTTCATTCTTTAAACAAAAAGAAATATTTATATGCATATAGTTATAGTTCTTAGAAACGCAAAACTTTTAGAAAACAAATTAAAATTTGTTTTTCAACATGTTTCAACAGTACATAAAACAACTTGATTTAGAAAATCAATTGAAAATAAGATCAAACGCTTTTTTAAAAGACATACATATAGCACAGAATTGTTGGTACAATCGTGGATTTAAATATTTTTTTTCTATGGCCCTCCTGCTCAAAAGGGGGGTGATTGATCTTTCTTGCTCGGTAAAAAAAATGATAAATAAAATAAGCACTTTTAAACTTGCATGGGCCCTGGGTCAAGGTCCATATATGTATTCGTAGATATAAAACATGGAAAGATATGGCTCTACACTGAGCCAGAACAAAAAAAATACTCTGAATCAAAGTAAAATATAAATAATTTGGGACCAAATACGAAAGTTTTTAAATCAAAGGAAAACATTTTAGATTAAGGTGGTTCATTTTAAAAATAAAAACATACTTTACTTAAATCAAAGACATTTTTTGTAAAATAAGCAACAAAATAAAAAAATTTTTTTTTTTATTTTGTTCTTACGTTAAATAAAGATCTATTAAAACCCCTGAAGAAGTCGCGAATAAAGACGAATCGTTGGGAAAAGATGAAATAAAGTTTTTCTATTTTCAATTTATATAAGTAGGGGAGAGTGGGGCACATTTGAACACTGCTTATAAAATTTTAGCTTATCAATATTTTTTTGAAGTAATTCGATATTTTAACCCATCAACATCATATCCATAAACTTCAATGGCTTTCCTCGATTTTCTCGGCTAGCTCTAAGATTTATAGGTGGAAAGTGATTTTTATAATGGTGGTGCATCGTTTCAGATATTTAGTTGTAAGGGTTTTAAAAAAAATTGTTGCGTGATTTCAAAGCGGAATAAAATTTTTGATAATGGTTAATATATTTGGAAGTTAATCACGGTGAGTTTTTGAATAAATATATTAATTTTAAATATTTATTCAACATTTAATGTCGTTGACACAGTTGGGGTAGCTTTGAACAAGTGTGTTGGGGCACTTTTGAACATGTTCAAAACCACCCTCATCAGTTTGTATTAGATATTTTAAGGAAGCTTTAATGTGTTTCATTTAATAAATCGTTATGTTCTTTTGAAAAGAACAATAAAACTAGCATTTGTGGGCAAAATTAAAGAAGAAAATTGGAAAATGTACTACAAATTGAAGGTTTTAAAAAAAAAATGCCTGAATACTTTAAGTTCTACTAGAGACTAGACCGATCTCGATTATAAGAGGAATAGAAATTAAATCTAAACTGCCTACACTCTGCCTACACTATTTAACGTTCCTGGTACATAAAAAACATCAGCTTTGTTAACATTTGCATTCAATGTTTTGAAATTTAAGTTAAACACAAAATATTAATATTTAGTTAACTAATCAAATGATTTTTGAAATCGAAGCTCAATATCACTGTTCATATAGGGTGTGTCAAAATGCTAAAGTATGGAATTTTCAAATGTAATAGCTTTTAAAAGTTGCATTGCTTATCAAAATTAAATCCTGCGTTTGCAATTTTCATTTTAATAAATATCTTTGGCTCGCTCAATATATGGGAAAAAATCGAAGAAATTTGGATTTTTAGAGATTTTGAAATATATGTTTGGATACAAAAACAAAGATTATTCCAAGAAAAAACTTTTAAGCTTATATTTGTTGGAATTCAACACTAAGTAAAGGGGCTGCGAAAAATAAACGAATTAAAAAAAATCATTTTTACTTGCTCTATAGGGCAAGTATTGGTTTCGTGTAGAAAAAAAAAATCGAGGTTTTAATCAAAACCAACATTACGATGATGGAGAAGATCATAAAAGTGGTTTTCGTCATGCCGTCCGTCGGTCTGTGCGTCTGTGCGTCTGTACGTCCATCTGTACATGGAGCTAGGGCCTAAACGGATGGATGGATTTGCTTGAAACTTGGTACAGATGATTTTTACGTAATTCCCTAGGACCGTTTTTTTTATTTTTTTAATATCTCTAATTTAACGCATATCTCCCATATAACGTTTTCGAGGTATTTCAAATTTCTCGAAAACGGCTCTAACGATTTCGTTTAAATTTGGTGTGCGCAGTACTCTTATTGATTCCAACAAAACTGCGTTTTTAGTTTTTCTCAAAAAAATGCCGAGAGCGGAAATATGGCGTTGCCGTTTTTCAAAAATTGACATTTTTTTTAAGTTCATATATTTCATCAAAGCATAAGTCATTTTTTTCAAAATTCACAGACATCATAGTGTAAAATGTAAAAAAAAATTAAAAAAAAAGTTTTTCAAAAAATATTTAAAAAATTGAATTTTTTTAACTTTCGATTTTTTTTTTGTTTTTATTTTTTTTTTCTCCACAAAATCTTAAATTTCCAATAGATATTTAAGATAAAGAAGCTTTGAACTACAAGAGCAAGTACGTGCGACCCAGTCGTGCATTTTATTTCATATAAAATCGTTTTTTTTCTTAACAACATATACCGATTTGAGCGAGCCAAAAAAAAGACGAACGATATTATAATTTTTTTTTACATATTATGAAACTATAGACCCTAATAAAACTTTTGACCACTATTACATTGGAAAAATTAGAGTACTTTTTTTCGGCCATACAAAAGTGACACACCCTGCTGTTCAATATTAGTCAACTTTGCAGATCAATAAAACGAACACATTTCATTCAAGCAGTTGCGAAAGCAAAAAGTGTTCAAATGTGCCATGCACTCTCCCCTTTTCGATTTGTCATCACTTTTTCTTATGACATCATAGTAGGGGTATTCACGTAAACGCGGAAAACCCGTAGAAACCGTAGAAACTGTAGAATTTTCTATCGGTAGAAATGAGTTGTCAAAATTTGTATGGGAAAAATATTCCGCAAATCATAGAATTTTATCTCACAAATTTGAAGCAGAAACCGTAGAAAATAAATCAGATAAACTTTGGGTGTGTTCAATCACATATCGGATAGGCTATCTGGGATCCCCGTATCTGGAACGCGATTTATGTCTTATTATTCAGATAACCACAAATAAAATATGTTAATATTGAAAAGAGAATATTGTTTTATTTGAGCAAAATAGTACATTTTTTTTATTGTTGCATAGTATTTGCAAAATTAGCTTGACTCATTTTTTTTAATTAAACAAGTTCAATTTGACGTTTAACAAACAGCTGTTTGTTTCCCTTGTTTACGCAATTATTTTCTTCTGGGGTGTTCATTTAAACCTTTTGCGGAATTTTCTATTTTTCTGCAAAGTAGAAAATTATCTCGTTACGTTAATACCCTTATTATGTAAAATTATCCGAAATACCTCGAAACTATTGTTTTAATTTAACTTGTTAAATTTTTACAAACATTTTTCAAAAAAAAAATTTTTAAGAAAATTCCGGCTAGAGAAGAAATTTTAAATGTTTTTTTTTTTTATATCACCATGATCCACAACTAATATGCTTAACGGACTATATTTAATGTTTGAGTATAATCTCCTCATTAAAATCCAAATTGTTTGGATAATAGGTGCTGAGAGAAGCCATCCAATATTGAAGAAGAGGTTGGTTCGGCTTTCATTGAATAGTTCGTTTGCATCATCAATATAAAATATAAATAAAATTAAATTAACTATAAAATTAGCAATTTCTGATAGTTGATCCAAATGTGTATGTGATAGGGGTAAAAATATATTTTGTTAGAAGATGGTTTGTGATAAGATATCTAACTATCAAATTAAAATTTTTGAAGGACTTGTGCCGTTGTGCCTATAAAAGAATTGTTAATATAGATGACAAAAACACAAAGAGTGTGAGATATCCAACGATATACTTAAACTAGGTTAACAAAAATGACTGGAATGAAATTCATTTGCAATTACTATTAATTCGATAAATCTTATAACATTTAACGATTATCCTATCACTGAAAATAATAAATTTCGTTGGCTCAACGAAAATATGTAATTTTTCGTAATATGAAAACTTTCATCAATTAATGAAAACGTTTCATACACTTTTTCTCCCTTTTTAGTGCCAAAAAATCCAATTTAATGAAAAGATTCATCAATTAACGAAAAATTTCATACTCATTTTAAAGAATAAAAATAAGAATTTTTTCCTTACTTTATCAAAGTTTTAATTAAGTAACGAAAATCTTCATAAACTTATGAAAATTCTTCATATACTACGTAGACTTGGGTGCATTTCTGTTTTAATGATTAAAAATTTAATCTTGCTGGATATAGTTCACATTAGGTTTTTGTTTAAAAATCTATGTAAGTTGAGCTGAATATAAAAAATATTTGCGTATACATAAGGTGTCTCACGATAAGTCAACTGATGAGTCCAAGTCCCGGTGGAGGGGACGAAACGCCAATTTATTAAAAAATTAAAAGAAGGTATGTTTTTTTTATGGTTAAAAATTTTCAGCGGATTTTCTGAACTTCAGGTTTTTTTATATGAAATGAATGAAAAATTTCGTAGGTTAACGAAAAAATTCGTAATTCTACGAAAAGAATGCAAGAATAATCTCAAAAAAAAAAAAAATAATTAATACAATAAAAAGTTTCGTAAGCTAAAGAATATTTTTTCGTAATTTAATTAAAATATTCATAAAATTTACGAAAAAATTCGTTAGCTAACGAAAGTTCCTTTCATAAATTAATCAAAAAATACATTGACTAACGAAAAATATCACCGTGGTTAATTAAATTTTACGTTAATCGATGAAAAAATTTCGTAAAATGATGTAAAAATTCATTAATTCTCGATCAAAAAATTTTATGAAAAATTACATTAAAATACTACAGTTTTCGTTGATTGATGAAGTTCTTCATTAACGTATGAAAGCAATTTCGTTGAGCCAATTCAATTTTTCATCGGCTGAAAATTAATTAAATTTTCGTTGGCTCAACGAATTTTGTTGTTGTATTTACGTAAGGATTTGGTTCAGTATAGTTAAAATGTTAAAATAAAATACTTACAGCTGCAGCCAGAGTTTCTAAACTCTGCCTTTGTAGGGTTAATTTTCCCCGTACAACCCAACCGGATGAGGGTGGTGCGGGATGCTCATCGTCCTGTGGAGCTTTAGCTCCTACCGCAACATTTCCTTCATACTCATAAAGCATTTGTTTATTTATTCCAATAATATTAAATGTGCTACCAGCATCGATAATTATTAAAAATAAATCTGAAGTAAAAAAAAATACAAAAAAAAAACAAGAAGACATAATAATTGACACTGATATCCGTTTATTTCCAAGAAAAAAAAGTAAAAAAAGAATCGAGAGCCATTTCAAAAATTTGAATAAAATTTTGTGATCACCACACAACCAAAGATTATCGAAACGAAAAAAAAAGAACGCTCAACAGTGTTGATAAGCATTATCGACACAGAGCAGCAAAAAAAAAATATTTTTTTTTCATATATACAAATGTATAGGTATGAAACTGTATATCGAGATAACTTTCCCACAAGATTTCAACATCAACAAAACTATATATATTTGAAATTATGATGCTAATTTAAATTAAGATCTGACTTCATCACTTATTTTAGATTTTTTATTTAAAAGGATGCTCGAATCTTTTAGATCTTAAATTAAAAAAAAAAATCGATAACATACAAAATAATACTGAACACTTTTGACGGTTCCTCATTTTACCGCCGCCGGAAACACTTCTTTGGATCACTTCTGGCGGAAAAAATATATATAGATTTATAAAAATATAATTAACGATATATTTAACAGTATAGCCACACGGTTATATAAAAAATTGAGTCGATAACACTGATAAGGTTTTTAGTGCGCGCGTTTAAAAACAATTGGTTGGATAGAGATAGAAGATCCTGCTATCATGTTTTCTTCTTTTGTTTTTTGTTGGATTGATGAGAGATGCGCGTCTCGATATTATAAAGAAACAATCCGAACTTGTCGGCGATCCTCGACGTTTGGGATCAAGACTGAGACTGGGAGCTGGGAGAGTTAATTGGCCGTCAAGTCGAGTTAAATTTGATTCCAAGATCAAGTGGTACCAATCAACGATGACGACGATGACGCTGCCAGAGGCTGCTATACTAATGGTTGAAGACAGACATTTATGTAGCAGAGAGACTGCTTTTACTTTTACCATCCGCGTTGCGATATTCGACGTTATTAAAGCCTGTGCTCCGAAGTCTGGAACTGATAAGAGAAAAGAAAATGTTGAAAAGTGATCAAATCAATGCTTTATTTTCACCATAGTTAGTGTGACCAATTGTTGTATATTGTGTTTGTGTGGAATGGGTTATTAAAAATATTTAATATGTGAAAAGTATTAACTTTGACATACTCTACAGTCTCCACTTAATGAAATCTGAGATTGATATCAATGAGAAGTTTGTGAGATGTGTCTTAAAACAGGACCAGGGTTGTAAAATTATAAAGCAAAAAAAAAAAGCATTATAAACTTAAAAAAAAAATATATATATTTGTTGCAACTTTAATTTTATTTTGCATATAAATATTATTTTTTAAAATAATTTTTTTTAATGCAAATCGAACATTTTTCGTAATTTTATATAGCAAACAAATAATTGCATTAAATAAAAAATATATTGCATCAAAAAAATCTATGTAAAATGTGTGCATGAAACATTTTTTGCAAAATATTATTGGTCGACTTTCTTACAAATATGCCTTCTTCAACTTATGCAACTTATTTGCAGTATTTTTTTATAATGAAAAAATTGAAATTCATAAGATGGAGTTTTGACATCAATTTAAGGGGCAGCAAACCGATCATCAGACTCCTTTATTGGTCCTATTTCACTTTATGTTAAGTTAACTTGAAAAACTTCAACACCCGATTGGACTAGCAGCTTGTGGAAAATTTTCGAGTTTTCTTAAACAACATTTTTTTTTTTATTTTAGGAAATTTGTATGTCAAATTATGTTTTGAAAAAAAGGGTCTCAGTCTCTCAGTTTTTTGAGTAATAAAAAAAAATTGTAATACATATTTTGTTAACACTTCTTATGAAATTCCATTTAATGTAAAATTATACTTAAGTTATTTTATAAAAAGCTTTTAAATTACTTTTACCATAAGAGCAAGTACGTGCGACATAGTTGTGCATTTTATTTTTTCTGCAACATATCGTCAAAAAATATCGCTTTTTAATTAAATTGGTCAATTTTCTACTGTAACGATATAACATTTTGTTCTTGAAAGGAGATATTGGGAAAAACCTTTCTTTCATGCTGTAGATATTATCGGTGGATGAATTTTCAATTACAATTTTTTTTAATGAAAATTTGGTGAAATTTTTTCAAAATAAACAGAAAATTGTGAACATGTATTACAAATTCTGACATCACTGACATTAAGAATATTTTCAAATAAAAAAAAATTAAATATATTAGGCTCTATTATGTCGTTACACAACAGCTCTATCAATTTTCAATTATACTATTCTAAAGAATTTTGAGACCCCGTTTGAAAATGGAAAATGCCGCTTTTTAGCCGTTTTTGAGGCTACATTACATGTCTTAGCACGAAGTTATTTTTTACTTGCGATATAAGTACTATAGGGCAAGTTTAGGATTCGTAAAAAAAATCGAACTCGAGATAACAATTTTACATGACATTACGATGATGGAGAATGCCAAAAAAGTGGGTCCGGCAATTCTGTCTGTCTGTCTGTAGGAACCTTGAGCTACAGCCTAAACTACTGAAGCGATTTTCTTCAAACTTGGTAGTTAACAGTTTTGGGTGATTCCCTAGAGGAGAAATTGAAGTTTTTTTTTTAGGACGAAAACTAACGGTACCTGTCATATAACGGAAACAGAAAAGTTGATTTATTTCAAAAACGGCTCTAACGATTTTGATTAAAATTTTTCTGCTTACTGTTACAGATAAGAGCCTCCTTTGATAATAAAAAAAATATTTTTTGTACCGTTATTAACGATACCTGCCATAGAACGGTTTTTTGGATTTATGAATTTCTCAAAAACGACAAAACAGATTTCGACCAAATTTTTAATACAGAAACATTTAAACAATCATTATTTAAAAAAATTTTAAATTTTTCAAAAAACACAGTTTTGGATTTTTAAAAAATATTTCAAAATTTTTTTTTGAAAAATCAATTTTTTGGAAACGAGTTGGTGAAAAATTTTGAAATTTTGTTTTTATGTGTAAATTAATTATTTATTCAAAATTGCATATCAACTTTTTTTTTGAAAAATGTTAGAAAATTTTTATATATAAAAAATTATTTTTTTAAAAAACGGCTCTAACGATTTTCGAAAATTTTTTTCTGAAAATTCCTTTTTATACTAGAAATAAAATGGCATACTTATTTTTTTGTAAAAGATCATTTAAAACGGCATTTAATTATTTATAAAAACAGATTTTATTTTTTTTGCACCACTAACGAAATTCCGTGAAAATATCAAATTTTAAACTTTAACATTAGAGTAACTTTTACCATAAGAGCAAGTACGTGCGACCCCAGTCGTGCAATTTATTTTAATTAAATTCATTAAATTTAAAGACGCCATTTAAAAAGAAAAATTTTTAAATTTGTCAGATTTCTCAATTTTAATGGTGGCTATCAATTTAATGGATAGTGAATTGAGTCTAAGATTGTTCTTTTAATTCTTCTTAATAAAATCTTCTCAATATATTTCTTATCTATCCTTCAATAAATCTTAAATTGAAGTCAACATGTTTGGCTATTTACCTACGTTTTCAAATTTTGACACAACGTTCCACTAACATTCCCGTGAGTTTTTATATATTTTTAACTTATTTTGAACAAGAAAAACTTTATATATTTCTGACAAGTTAAATTTAAGCTATCTGAACCGGTCACACTATCTCACCGCGATTCACCAACTTTGCAGATATAGAAACTTATGGGAATGCAACTGGAACCTATTGTTTCCAAAATTAAGTTTTCAAAATTAAGAATTAAAAACAGAATAAAAAAAAAAACACAATAATTAATTATCGTTAGGGAGCAAAATAAAGTGGGTGTTTTTGGAAATTTCACAAAAAACTGCATTGCATTATCCTTGTGGATTATCACCATTTTATAAAATGCTCATTTTCTAAATGTGCAGAATGACTTCCCGCACTGAAAAATTGGCTGACACCTTTCTCATAGTTAATCTAAAAAACTTAATTCGTTCTATACTTCAAATTCTTGCAAGAGGATTACACGGTCTGACGTAAAAATAACGTAGTTTTTCCCACAGAACATACAATACGAAAAAGAATTTTAATTTAGCTTGACAAACAAAAAATTATAAAAATGAAAAAAAAAAAACATATGTAACTTGTTTTTAAAACTAAAAGAACATCTTTCTAAACGACATTTTTGTATGTTTTTTCATTCAATATTAAAAAATGTGATATTTTTTTTTCACTAAAACGCTTCTTTACAAACATTTCTGTTGAAATCGATTGCGTTGATTACAAATAATTAAAAAATAAAGAAAACGGTGAAGTACCGTTAAATAACATTTAAAAAAATGATTTTATTTTAAAAGTACGACCATATTGGCGAGATTACACACAAACACTTTAATCGAAATCGTTGTAGCCGTTTTTTGATAAAAATAACCTTTTCTGTATTCGTTGTACCATTAATTTTAGTCTTAAAAAAATAGCAATTTCCTCTCTAGGGAATAAATAAAAACAATTACATAGCAAGTTTGAATCACATCGTTTCACTTATTTGGACTGTAGTTTGAGATATAGGCATACAGAATTGCGGGACACAATTTCACATTCACTTATAATATGGTCACACTACAATAAGTCTATCAACACTAAACTGTGTTGTAGTTATTATATGCATGTTGAGAGAAGCAAAGAGATTCGTAAGTGTCAGGTGCAACGTGCAAGGCAAATGCGCTACAAGATCCTGACCTCCACCCTTCTTGGTTCATATGCAAACCGGCCGGCGGCCGGCAAGTGGACAAGTGCAATAACTTATGTAAGCAATTTATTTATTGTTTTTGCGATGTCGTTGACAATGAGCACTTCAATTTAATTTAAAGCGAGAGATTACTTAAGAAATACATAATCAGATTATACCAGAACGTTTGTCTCCCGAGAATCAGACCGATTTAATTATATTTGAGGAAAAGAATTGTTGAAATTCACACCGAGAACTGCAAAGTTTTTTTATTTGTCACAAGTATTTCCGTTTATGAGAATTTAGCCAGTAAATAATAATATCACTATGTAATGCGTTTTTTAAGTTTTGTTTTAATTTAAAATTTTTCAACAAAAATTAAAAAAAGGGTTTTTTAATTCAGAAAAAAAAAGTTTTTATAAGAATTCAGAAGTTCAATTAACTGTTGCAAATTTCCAATAAATCTCATCCTTTCCAAAGTTCTCTCACATAAAACTTACAGGAATCGTTTTGCTAACCTTACACTGGACCACAGAAAAATCTCGACACAAAATGAAAACAAAAATTAAATCCTTAATTTTAGAGGGTCACGGTTCTGGCATACTAGTGAATTCAAGTATACCTCTTCGTTTCCACTCAAGCCAAAAGTTTAAATTATGCTTAATGAGTTGGAAATCAATTAGAATAACAAACAAGTAGGTTACCTCCTAGAACTCGCCGTGCGTCATTGGACAGTTTTACCTAGCTCTTCCGTTTTCCGGAAATTATTAAAGTGCTTTTCTAGTGGAAGAATTATCTGGTGAGATAATTTCGTGTGCTAAAAGGATGTGGGTTTGTGGTTTTTTTTTTATCACAGATGATGGTTCTGGTCTTTTGAAACAGTTGTGTGGGAGCAACAATTAAGGAAACGAATTAAATATTTTTGACAAATGAAACTCTATGTTTAGTTTAGGAAGACATTTTGTGTGTATGAGGGAAATTAGTTTAAATTAAATATTAAAGGACAATTTTGAAACATACTAAACATAATTATTTATTTATGAATGCATTTGCATATAATAAATTTAGGCACACAAGTATAGAGGTATACGTTGTTGGGCGCCAGTCAAGTATTTTTTAAAAATATTTTTATTAATTCAAGTAGGTATTGAAGTATTGAAATTATAATGTTAAATTTGCATTAAAAAAATGTATTGCAAATAAAAAATTTTCTGCATTGAAAAAAAAAAAAAAAATCAAAGCAAAATATTTTTTTTAATATTCGTCGAATTTCTTAATGCAAATTTTTTTTAATTACAATACATTTTTTTATTGCTAATATTTTTCAGTAGTAATCCATTTTTTTAATGCATTTTTTTTCATTTCCAATAAAATAATTTTTTTTAATGCAAACGTTTTTTTTGCAATAAATATTTTTTTTTAATTTGTAATGGAAAACAAATGCATTAAAAAAATGATTTCTTACAAGTTACAACCCAAGTAAATAGGCCTTAATTTAGGTCTCCCGTCATTAATTAATTAATTAAAATATCATCGAAATAAGACCAACAAGACCGAACAAAAAACAAAAAAATTGTAGTACTCGAGAACTGCCGCTGTTGGGCTATTGCATTGCATTTTTTATCCACTTATTTTTCCTTTGAAATTAATTACCTAAAGTTTTTTTTTTTTATATTAATTCAAGTTACTAAAATTGTCAAAGAAAAAAAAAAAGTTGTTGTCTGTAAAATCGGTTAACGGACGATAATTTAACGTGATAACGTTAATTTATAATTTTTGAAGCTCAATACATATTATTATAAGAAAGCTCAAAAATTAATTAAACTTAATTAAATAAAAAATTAGCATTTCTCATTATGTCAATTTTGTATGCAAAAGTATACAAACAAAGTATACATTCAATAAGCCTTTTATGAACATATATTTCTTCCAAAGAATTTAGCCAAAAGAGCCTTTATGTTATGTAAGCACTACAAAACGATTTCTTGAAATCAAACATTTTTCATGAAAATGAGCAAAAAAAAAATTTTTTTTTCCTTACACATCATTTTGTCAATATTTTTGAAAGCTTATTATTTTAGCTTTCAGTATTTACTTCAATCATGCTGAAATTTTTTTAATGCAATCAATTTTTATCAAAAAAATAAAAAAAACGATCTTTCTTTTTTTCTTCCATTTCTATTTGGTGAATTTTTTTATTTGACATCTTATAATAAATTTTATATCGTTGAGAAGCTAATCATTTTACTTTTCAAAATTTGCTTCAACCATATCTTTTCGACACCTGTAAAATAAATTACAATTTTTTAAAGACAACCATGTCAAAATTAAAACTGGTGGCTGGCGGGCGCACACTGGGGCCTAATATATATCCCTCCCATATAGTAGGCCCCAGTGTGGGGCGTCTCGATCAGTGCAAGCTTCGTACAGTATACAGTACCATATACATTACGGTGTCCGTTATTTCCCAAAGTGATGTTTTCGGAGGAGACACCCCCCAGATCGAAAGTTTAGGACCTAAATAAGGGGAATTTAATTAATTCCTCCTTTTGTGACCTTTTTTAGTAAAATAAATTTTACTTTTTCCGTGGGCCCACGGAAAAAGTAAAATTTATTTTAAGAGGAATTTAGGAAAAAAAAATTTTTGAAGGTCATTAACCCGTGCCTCTAGGTTCATACTTTCCCCATACAAATTTGTATGGGAAATTTTTAACTCATACATAAAATTTTTTTTCTCTCGAGTTAAATCATGTTTTTTTTTAAATGTTTGATAATTCTGGGGGGTGTCACCCCCGAAAACATCACTTTGGGAAATAACGGACACCCTAATATACATACACG
This sequence comes from Episyrphus balteatus, assembly GCF_945859705.1. Lineage (NCBI taxonomy): Eukaryota > Metazoa > Arthropoda > Insecta > Diptera > Syrphidae > Episyrphus > Episyrphus balteatus. Next base: position 84,599,098 of record NC_079136.1, on the reverse strand, counting down.
TTAAGCGAACCACCCAAGTGGGTGGCGTCAGGTTTTTTCGTTAAGAAATTTCTTGATTCTGTCCCCATGTCAAGGCCCGCGATAAAAATCTATCCAATAACTTAAAAATCATGAAAATATGGCTTTCGTGACCTGTCCTATCTCACTGGTTCAAGTTTCACTAACGTCACAATAGATACTTTTTTAGATCATTTAATCCTTAGTAATTTGCTTTTTAGCTCGTTGATGTACACTCAAACTACATGTATTTTGTATGGGAAATCTTCAAACGCGGGGGGTGAGTACTAAATATTAATTTTTGTTGTGAGTAACCGTAGCCCCCAAATTTTCTTTAGTTTGACTATACTATCTATGTAGGTATAAGCCATTTGTTTTTAGAAAATGTATACCCTTCGCGTAAACGTAAGATAAACTTTCCTATCTCGTATGATTTTTTTTTTTTTTGCCGAGCTTTATTCAAATCCATTGCATTAAACACAAAATTACATACGTGACACATTAATATCTTTTTTTTTTTAACAATTTATCATTTCACTTCAAGCGAAAGTTTGAACCATTTAATTTTCTTAAAATACTTTTTATATGATAATTTAAAGATTTATATATTTCTTAACACAAATACCCTTTCTTTTTACTTGTCATCAGATATAAAATGTCTCTTAGTTTGAAATACAATTTACAAAAAAAGACACACGCAACATTATGCGAAGCCAATAATGTTTTTTTTTTGTTGGTTAATCAAATTCGCAGAAACTCCTTTAAAACCGAAACCCAATCCTATAAGCCATTTATTTTTTTTTTCTATAATGTGAAATAAATTTGCATAGAGCCAAATGTACATCACTCATTCGAGAATCTCAAGTCCGCAATGAGTGTGTGATTTCCATTCTTAAATCATTATCATTAATCACAACACTTGACTTTGGTTTTTATCTCAAGGAGTGGCGAGTTCTTGCGTTTAATATACTATATAAGATACTTGTATCAACTTGTATAAAAAACAAAGGAAAAATCCTTGGAATGGAAAATAAAGAGAAACATATGAGTGCACATAAGTGTGTATGTGCGTGTGTTAGTATGTGTTTGTATTCTATTATTTATCCTTTTGATACACCCACGAGCCAGACTTCATCTAAAAGGACACTCATTGATATACACATATCCTCCTTATGGCCTGATTGAAATAAAGTTCTTTAAGCTTGATAGCTTCATTTTAGTTACAGTGCTGTGAACAAAAATCAGTTGCACATATTTATCTGTCAAGCTATAGGTACATGCGTTTTTTTTGACGCATGACGCCGTCATATCATTTTACAGAAATAATACTCAATTGCGGAGGCGCTGCGTCAATCTACTGGTAAATGTAACCTTGCGGTGACGCCGCGGTGTTTTGGGAACCGGAGAGTTTTTTTTGCGGCAGCGTCACCACACGAGTGGTAACATTTTTTATCGCTAGATTGCCGCAGCGTCATCTTACTTATATGCATATCCTGTAGAATCAAATGGCTGCGGCATGCGCCAAAAATAATCTTGTGTGCCGGTGTGGCACCGCATTGAAAAATGATGTTAGCTATTATAAAAGACAAATCTTTTGATAAAAGTTATGTATGCCGATCTTTTACGAAGTAGAATTTCAAACATATTGAGCTTAAACCCGTCTCTGTAAGAACAGCAGTTTTTAGATTATTGCTGTACAAAAAATGTCAAATTTTAGCAAATTACTTCTCCCAAATATCAGTGACAAGAGTCTTGAAAGACAAATCTGCTGTATGCCTTCCATATAGTTCTGAAGAATTATTCTTCCACCCTCGCAAAACTTCTGCCACATTTTCATCTGTCCTTTTCTACTAGTCTCTTTCCGAGTAGACGGAAGACATAAGTTTTTTTTTTTTTGAAAAAAGTTCTATACACTGCACTGTTATATCGTACAAGAACATTTGCAAAGTATAAAATATCTCTATTAGTGACGTGGCAAGAAAAAGCCGCTTCCTTCTATTTTATATATAAGACATTTGCATAACCCCATTTACGAGAGAGAATATGGAAAGGATAGGGCGGGTTGTGCCTTCGGGAAAATTTCTACACCACTTCACTTAAAATGGCAGCCGCAACATCAAATATTGAAAAAGACTTCGTGTTTGACTTCCGTATTACTGACAATTTTGATGGGAAAGCTTTGTGGGTTTTCCGCTTGCTTTGCATTTTTAAAGGAGAAGAAATATAGAAGGGATTCTCCCTCCATAAACCTAATTATAGTGCAAATTTTGAAAAAAGAAACCAAACAAAACAAAACAAAACATCATGAACTTTAAAATTAAAGAAAATTTTGAGGATGCGAGCTTGGCAAACATAATTTTTAATTTTGGAGTTGAGTAGTATTTAGCAACGAATTGAAAGAGGAGAGGTTTCATCATAACAGTTCTCCTTGAATGTTATGCATAAAGAAATTATAGGGTATATTATTGCATTAAGGGATAAAAGGTTCATAGCCTCATAGCTCATAATACGAAATATAGGGTCACCTTAGATTCAGCGTTGAAAAATCTTTTTTTATACAAATACCTAACCCCAAAAATATTGAACCAAATGCACTAATGCACAAAACTTGGTTACTGAAAAAATTTATGATTCTTGAAAAGTTTGGGATGCCGTGCTTTAGATTATTTAAAAAATTTGTATATTCTTTTTCTTATTGAGAGCAATGCGGCTTTGTGAAGTTGGCATCCCCCAAGTGCTAATTCCAGGATAGCCCAAGATTTTTTTACGCTAGCCCACCATTAGTTCTAAAATTATAACGGAATTATTTTTTTTCACCTCAAAAATCACAAGAAATATTTTTTTCTATTCAGTGTTAAAATTGTTGGCACTGTGATTCGTTTGGTCAACGTTTGTCCATGATAGTCTAACTTTCATTTTCTTTATTCCACTATTTTTTCAAAAGACACAACAAAAAAGTTTTTTTTTCATATCAGAAACCGAAAAAATTGTGATTTTGTGTCCTGTGGTGTGGTGGTGAACCGTGGTTTGTTTACCCAAGGTTAGCCCAGGATAGCCCAACTTTTATTATCCAACGGTTAATTCTAAAAATTATAGAAGCATTAGTTTTTATTCACCACACTAAAAAAAATAGTACACATACACCACAGTGACCTTTTTTAATTTATAATTAAGAAAAAGTAAATCCACTGAGGTGCGTTCTTTTTCTAACAATAGTCAACGATCGTTGTTATGTCAAATATTATTGTTGAAGTGCCATTGTTAGAAATCGTTGGATTTTTTACAAATAATTTAGGAACGATTTATTGTTAGAGATTGTTAGACTGTCAAACCACCAGCTAAATTTCTTTTGAGAATACTTTTATTTCCATTATTATAACAAAAAAAAAATGTTTTTTATTCACAATAAATTATCTTTCATCAAAAAATTACAAAACTCTCTTTTTATTTTCATTTTTTCCGCTTATTTCCAAAAGAAAAAAATCTTTGAGTTTGTTTTGTAAACAAAACATACACTTTGACACATCAACAATCTCATGAATGTTCAACTCATATGATGGAGGTGAGTTGGAAATAGTTACGATTTGTAACTATTTGACACTTCAAAACGAGTTTAGGAACGATGTTCATCTGTCAAATAGTTACAAATCGTAACTATTTTGTAGTTTAGGAACGACAAAAGTTCACGATAGTTAACAATAGTTAACTATTGTTAGAAAAAGAACGCACCTCTGGTGTGGGCATTGTGCCTCAAATGTTATTTATATGACTTAGAATTCCTTCTTGGAATTACCATGGTTAATTGAGAAAAAAGAATGTAGAAAGGACATTTTTTTTTTACTTAAAAAAAAAAAACAAATTTTGATTTTTAAAAGGTTGGTAATTTGAAAAAAGTTTTTTTTCATAATTTTTGAACTAAGCGTGGGCTAACGAAAAACAGAGTGATCTAATTTGTTGGAATTACCATTGTTAATTGAGAAAAAGCGTTAAAAGACAATTTTTACACTGAAAAATATTTTATCACAAGTTACACAGTCGAAACGTCGGAGTAAAACGTAGGCAAAAATATTTTAACAAGACCTCAAGCCCACTTAGGATTGAATTTTTATTTTTGTAGGACATGTCAAAAAAAACAAAATTGGTTTACAATATTACAAAAACATCAATTTAAATGGTTTTAGACTCTAAGGTCCAATTTATTGACTCTCCATTAAACTTAAATCGCCATTAAAAAAAGGAATTTTAAAATTAAAAACCAATTTCGTTTAATTCAGTCTCTTTTAAGGATTTTTTTGAAGTTTGGCATCATTAACTAATTGAGCATTAAATTTAAAAGTCGTTTTAGTGAAAACACCAAATTCGACCTTTTAAGAGCGATTTTTAGAGCAAATGAAGGTTTTAAACAGAATTTCTATTTATTCCCTTTCCATTAGTGTCAAATGTCATTTCATTTATTTTTTTTATTTGAATTATCATTTTATTTGAAAAATGTCAAATGAGCTAAAGAATTATTAAAAAAACATCACAATTATGAAAAAAGTCCAGACTAGAATTTTGTGTAGGTATACACACATGCATTTGTACCATAAAAAAGAACAAAATTCAAAGAAATTAATACATTTCTTGTCTACTTTGCACAGATAATACTAGATCTACTAGAGTATATTCTCCACTTCAAAACTATTTTTGAGATGCTGCATAATACATACACAACATACATAACATTGCAATTGAAGCCATGAGAAGAAGAGATATAAAGCTTACTTCTAAACCAATGACACGAGATGAATGCCGATAAAACTTAAATTTAAGTTGTTATTTGACACCGATCTAAAAAATTAAAAATTTCACTTAAAACTCCTTCTTCTTCTCATGGTTTCAATTGTAGGTTGTAGCATTCTTTGGTTACCACTGGTATATCGTAAATCTCTTGCATTTTCTGGCGTTTTCAGCTGCAAAATACTTACGGGTCATAGTTTTTTGGTTTTTCTTCCAATTCAAATCTATTTGATTTGACAAAATTGTAGCTTTTGACAGATTATTTTTCAAACAAAATAAAAAATCCCTAGGATATTTTTAACAGAGTTTTAAATTTAAAGTTTTCATTAAAAGTAAGGACTTTAACTAAAGAAGAGTGAATTAAATGAGTTTTTAATGATGTAAACTTAAAGGCGACAATAGTTTAACGAGGCCGTTAACTAAAGCGATAAATTTCAAAATTTAATGGAGGCTTAATAAATTGGCCTTAAAATGCAATCGGCTGAGAAATGCAATCGGTACAACATTAAATGATCGTGATAACTGATAACTCCATACCTTAACTTTGATATTTCTCTTTATTAATTTTTCTCTTTTTTTCTTCCAATTTTTTTTTATATTGCATTTGTTTTTTTCTTGTTTTCTTGTTTGTACGAGAGTATTCCAGTGATTTCTTTCTTTTTTTTTTTTGTGTACTTTTTCATATTTTTCTTTTTCTGTTTGTTTTTAACTAACCTATTTTTGCCCAGTTTTTTGTTTTTTTCCTTTTTAATTTTTCTTGTCATCATAAAACCATAATGATAAGCAGCAATGGTAATGAAAATCTGGGTTCGCTGGTAAACATATTGTGTAGACAGAAACAAGGTCTTAAAATTTGCCATCTAAACGCACAAAGCCTAACTAATAAAATTGATGAGTTGAGACAAATTTTTGTTGAGAGTGAAATTGACATTATCTGTATTTCTGAGACTTGGTTTGATCCAAATCTAAATGATGATTATGTGTCTGTATGTGGTTTCAAGTTACACCGTGCTGATCGTTTTGATAGAAGAGGAGGTGGAGCAGCTATATATATACGAAATACAATCCAATCCCGTGTAGTGTTGCGTTCTGATGAGAAAAGTAATTCTCAATTTGTTTTTATTGAAATTCAAAATGAGGTAGACAAATATACAATTGGCTCACTTTATATGCCACCTAACATTGCTTGTTCTCAAATTGTGGAAAATGTTATCAGTGAGGTGTCACTCAGATCTAAACATTTAGTACTCTGTGGGGATATGAATATAAATCTTTTGAACAATCATGCAAGTAAAACCTTCAAAGATGCAATTATCTCCTTAAACCTTTCTATTGCAAATGCTACTACAGCAACTCATTTTCAACCAAACTCTTCCCCCTCATTACTTGACCTTGTTCTGCTTAGTGAACCAGCACATCTTAAGTTCTACAGCCAACTTTCTGCTCCAGCTTTTTCTTATCACGATTTGATTTTTGCAACAATTGATTTTCAAACTAAAAGCAATAATGCTCCCCAAAGTTTCCAATATCGAGATTTTCGAAATGTTAATCTACAAAGTCTTTTCATCGAATTTGATATTCTAAACTGGTCTGATATTTTTGAAACATCAGATACAAACGAACAAATAAACATTTTGAATCGGGGTGTAAATTTTCTCTTTGAAAAGTATGTCCCAGAAAAAACCAAGGTCATTAAAAACTCGGTTTGTCCTTGGATGTCTGATAATATAAAGAAAGCTATGAATTTGCGTGATATAAGCTATAGGAGGTGGAAAAGGTTTGCTTGTGAAGATATGTTAGGCGACTTTAAAAGGGCCAGAAATAGAGCTACTGTAATGATCCGTCAGGCGAAAAGATTGCACTATATCAACCAATTTAACTCAATCCGTTCTTCCAAAAATTTCTGGAAAAAAATAAAGGACCTGGGTATAGGTAAAAAGTCCTCTTCTAATGAAGGTGAGTTCAACGTGGATGAAATGAACCAAAAATTTGCAAATCCCATACCTTTTACCCAAAACATTGTTGAAACAATTGTTGATAACTCATCCCATGACGCATTCCATTTTTTAGAAGTTGATTTGTACGATGTTGGTAATGCAATCTTCTCGGTTAAATCCAAATGTATTGGCCTTGATAATGTACACCCAGACTTCATCAAGATCTTACTACCTAAGATTCTTCCATTTATAACATATATTTTTAACTCTATAATCTCCACAAATAATTTTCCTTATGAGTGGAAGCGTGCAAAAATAATTCCGATTCCAAAATCCTCTGGAAAAAAAGTTGAATATAGACCGATTGCGATTTTACCATATATTTCTAAGGTGTTTGAAGTTATTATTAGCAACCAAATTAAGAGATACATTGAAAGCTTAAATCTACTCAACCCTCTACAGTCTGGCTTCAAGAAAAATCATAGCTGTACAACTGCTCTCCTGAAGGTTACTGAAGATATTCGGGAAGCTTCGGAAGAAAACAAAGTTACGCTTTTAACTCTGCTTGATTTTTCAAAAGCATTCGATTCTGTTGAGTCAACCATATTATGCAATAAACTTTCTTGTCAATTCAATTTCTCTTCAGGTGCAACAAAACTTATATTTTCTTATCTGAAAAATCGTTCTCAAGCTGTTTCTTATAAATACAGGTTGTCTGAGTTCTTAAACTTAAGGAGAGGTGTGCCGCAAGGTTCGATACTCGGACCTTTGCTTTTCTCGTTATTTATAAACGATCTCCCTTCGGTTCTGAATTATTGTTCTTATCACATATATGCCGACGATGTACAATTATATTTTCATTTCCGGGTAGGACTAATCGAAGATGCAATCGCAAAAATTAACGAAGATTTAGCTTCAGTTTTTAAATGGTCAATTAAGAATCAGCTCTTGCTAAATCCCAGCAAAACAAAGTGCATATCGATAAGTACCCAGCGCTTTGACTGTCAGGATTTTCCCCAATTGTTTTTGAACGGCCAGGTGGTTGAAATGGTGTCTAAGATAAGAAATCTAGGAGTTATTTTTAATAATACATTGACTTGGGATGACCATATCAACATCACAGTTGCTAAAGTTTACGCTGTACTTCGGAATTTATCAAATTCTAGATACTTTTTACCTAAAGAAATTAAAATGAAACTGGTAAAGTCTTTGATATTACCAGTGATGACCTTTGGATGTGAAATTATTGCTGACCTAAGCTTTGAATCATTTCGAAAATTAAACTTGGCTTTTAATTCTGTAACAAGATATGTATATAATCTTGGAAAATACGATCACATATCAAGATTTTCAAAACAAATCCTAGGATGCAGTCTTCGTTGCTTTCTCCAATTCAGATGTTTGACTTTACTCATCAAAATCATAAAAAACGGTAAACCAACTTATCTTTTTGAAAACCTTTGCTTTTCGCAGTCTTCACGAAGTCTAACGATACGACCTAGAACATATAACTGCGTCACATCGCGTCGCCAGTTTTTCATTTATGCTGTATCAACATGGAATCATTTACCTTTATCACTAAGAAATAAAATTGAGCAAAAACAGTTTTTAACTCTAATATTTTCGTACATTTCATTGGAATCTTCTCATTAAATATGTAAATATAGGATTTAAAAATTTTAAATTTCAATTTATAAAAATTAATTTAAGTTTAACTTTGGTATTTTATAATCTTTTTTTTGTATTCAATCTAACCTGTACTATTTATAAGAATTATTTCTCACTGTACAGCGATTCATGAATTAAATAAATCAAATCAAATAAATAAAAGAAGTATGGATGCAATTAAATTTTTTGCAGAAGAAAGAATTCTTAGAAATTTCTTCATAATTTTTGGGGCCGTTTTTTTTTTTTTCAAATATTTTCTTGTGTTGGTATACCTACTTATAAAATTTGTCAAGCATTTTTCAAAAGAAATAAAAAAAATATTTGATATGCCATTGGCATTATGTGTTGAAAAGTTTCATCAAAAAATTGATTTTTCATAAAAAATGTTTTTTTTAAATTTTTTGTATAAAACTCAAAGCTGTATTTTTAATTGTAAGGTCAGGTTCTAAACGATTTTCTATTCAAACTTTTATTGGAATTAGTTGAATGGTTTACGAGCAACGGTTCAATTTTTTTTTATTTCAAAGCAAAACAAACTTGTTTGTGATTTATTTTCCAGTTTCTGATAAATATATTTTCTTAATTTTTCAATTAATATTTTTTTTCATTCTATCTAAGACTTTTGTGTACTTTGTTTCTGTTTAATCTATTCAATAGACAGATTCTTCTTTTGGAAATCTGCATAATATTTTACAGTATACTTACATAGTTAATTTTAGTTTTGAGTGTTTGTTGTATTAAAGAATTTAGATTTTCGTTTAGTATACGTATTCTAGTATCATACTACCTTTAATTGTGAAAGCAATGCATCTTCGTTTCTTACCGATTTGCTTTGCTATTTCATTTGTTTTGTTCTTATCTATACTATATAGGTTAGTATGTATGCAGTTCAAACCATATCGTTGAGTTAGAATGAGAAAAAATAAATAGAAAAAAAAAAAAAATGCTGCATTCAACTGAATCAGCCAGAACACACAAGAATGTGCCACAAACAATAGCCTGTTCCAGCTGAAATGGTATTCTATATTTGAAATACCGATGTGGCAATAGATTTCAATAAACGTCCGCACGTTTAAATTGTTGCGGTAGAATGGAAATGAAAGAGCAAAACGTTTGGCAATCTACAACTTTCTACATTCCCCAACAAGCTTGAGTGACTAAATTTGATTTAAAGTTCTTTTTTTTTTTTTTAAGAGGGAGCAATTATTGGAGGTTAAGTGTTTCGTTTATAAGGATAATCCTTGTTTAGTGAGGAGATTTTTATTTTGTATCGTTTGACAAACTCGTCCAAATAAAATTGCTAATAAAATGCATGATTTCATCGAAAATATGATTGTCAAGTGGTATAGAATTTAAAGCTTATATAAGCTAATTCGAGCAACAAGCCTGCTAAGTGCTAAGTAGCAAACAATTTCTTAAAGAAGGAATTCGGAATTTCCAAAAAAAAGGGTCCCTTAAAAAAACTAAACTCGAGGAAAACTTCAAAATCACAAACCATTCCAAAAACTTAAAAATTATAATTTAAGAAACCAATTATTGAATAATAAGGAAACAAACCCTTTTTATTCAGTCAAGTCAGCTAAACTTTTTATACCAAGTTAACAATCCTAATGGACTTTTGATGAAAGGTCGATAGGATAAAAAAAAATTACTCAGTCTTTTCGTAAAACAATGGAAGGCAGATAAAATCTTAATAAAACTTACTTTATAGCTTTCAATGGATAGGTAGATAATAAGAGGACGCAAAAATGCTAATTAAAATCAATTATTCTGAAAATCCTCAAACCAATCGATTGCCTTTTTTAGCATTATGAAGAGTTCTTCTTGTGATTGCCAATAACGGTTGAGTTTTTCTTGAAGAAAAGTTTCCTAAATGGTTTGATTAAATAATTTACATATTCTATTGACTTTTAAAGGAAACAAACAAGTTGAAGTGAAGTGAAGGTGCGTTATAATTGAGAATGATGGTTTTGGGTAGGATTGTGGCATCAACCAGGTGATTATATTAACTATGTAAGAGTTAGCAGTTAGGTATGTATATAAAGACAAAGAATTGATTTATTCCAGATTCATTTTCTGAAATTAACGGTACCTTTAAATAAAAGGGTTTTTTTTTTTATTATTATGAGGAATCAGCGCTACAAGGAAAATATTCGATTATTTTAAAATTTCGAAGTTTTAATCCAATGCAACATAAGACTATTACTTTAGTTCAGAGTTCAGACCTGCTTTGGCTGATTAGGAATATGAAATAAATTGCTACTGTGTAATGTAAAAATATGTACTTAATTGTAAATATCAACTGGGAGTCACTTCACTGTGGATCTCCCTATAACCAACAAAAAAGTAAGTTCGAAGCTAATTTAAATAAATTGCACGACTGGGGTCGCACGTACTTGCTCTTATGCTTAAAGTAACTATAATGTTAAAGCTTTTTATTCAAGAAATTTAAAATTCGATATTTTGAAGAAATTTCATAAGTAGTATAAAAAAATTAAATCTGTTTTTATAATTAATAAAACTCCGTTTTAAAATATCTTAAAAAAAAAAAACAAATATGCCATTTTATTTCTCGTATAAAAAGGTATTTTTAGAAAAAAAATTTTGAAAATTGTAGAAGCCGTTTTTTAAAAAAATAATTTTTTATATATAAAATTTTTTTAACATTTTTCAAAAAAAAAGTTGGTATGCCATTTTGAAGAAATAATTAATTTACACATAAAAATTAAATTTCAAAATTTTTCATTGATCCGTTTTCAAAAAATTGATTTTTCAAAAAAAAATTTTGAAATATTTTTTAAAAAACCAAAAATGCGTTTTTTGAAAATTTTCTAAAATTTTAATATTATCTTTACTTACACACGTTTGTATAAAAATTTTCATTTAAATCGGGTTAATTTTGTACGAGATATTCAGAAACGAAAAAAACCGTTCTATGACAGGTACCGTTAATAACGGTAGAAAAATATTTTTTTTATTTAAAAAGTTGGCCCTTATGTGTAGTATTACACACAAAAATTTTAATCAAAATCGTTAGAGCCGTTTTTGAAAAAAATTAACTTTTCTATTTCCGTTATATGGCAGGTACCGTTAGTTTTGGTCATAAAAAAAAATTTCAATTTCCCCTCTATTGAATCACCAAAAACTGCTAACTACCAAGTTTGAAGAAAATCACTTCTCGTTTAGGCTGCAGTTCCAGATAGAGACAGACGGACAGACAGACAGACAGACAGACAGACAGACAGAATTGCCGGACCCACTTTTTTGGCATTCTCCATCATTGTAATGTCATGTAAAATTGTTATCTCGAGTTCGATTTTTTTTACGAATCCTAAACTTGCCCTATAGTACCTATATCGCAAGTAAAAATTATAAACGGCAATAAGAGTAGTACCAATTTTTAACATCGTATCTTAATGGTTTTTTGCACACTAAAACGATTAAGTATCGGCCGGCCGATCAAAATCATGTCATATGTAAATCATGTCTGTAAGAACACTTACAAAGGAAAAAAAGCCAACTGAGCGATTTATGTCAGGACTTGCAGATGATTAAAGTTCGTCGAGGAGTGAAGTTACCAAATTATAAAAAAGTAGTGTGTTAAGAAGTGTTCTTTTTTAACGAATTTCAAGCAAGTAAGTATATATTTTTTATTTTTCCCGCATAATGTATTATATTTGGAGTAAATTATTATAACATTTGTTTGTAAAAAATGTTTGATTGTTAGTTTTGAATATTTTTGTTTTGTAAAAGTCTTGCATGTTCCTAATAAGGCCCTAAAAATAAGGACTGGGCCTTATTGGGCATACGCAAACTTTGTTTTTCATTTATTGTTTGGTGCCGTGAAATAACGCCGAGCGAAATAACGCCGAATTCCAAAATTCGGCGTTATTTCACTTTACAAAAGCGAAATAACGCCGAATTTCAACATTCGGCCTTATTGCACTTTGTCAAAGTGAAATAACGCCGAGTCCCAACTGAGAAATAAGACCGAATGTTAGAAAAGTCAGCATAAGAGCAGACGCAAGTTAACCGGTATGTTACCCTTTTTCTTATTTTCAAAGGCATATAAGGCCCAAATTTATTTGGGCACAATGGCTCCCATACCAATTTGGGACTTATGTCCATCCCATCGAGGTATAGGTTCCAAAAAAGTCTTGGCTCTTATATGCCTCTTAATTATTCAATAACCTAGATAAGTTTCAAGATGTGATAAAAATGTGGCGCAGGGACATAAGACCCAAGGACATAACGCCCACTCTTTATTTTTGGGAGTTATGTTCCACTTGAGTGGGACGACATTTAATTTAAGAATAATATCCCACTTGAGTGAGACATTAGCCCAACATATTTTTTATTTAACTGGGACATAAGCCCCACACTTCGAAATATAAAATAATTATGTAGAATAACTTTTGTTCTATTTTATTCGCGTTTTGTTTCAGATTCTTTAAATGAAAAAGAAACTTTGAATACAACCAACCTCGCATGATAAGCGCGAGTCATTTGGAAAATTATCTCGCAAATAGGGCGGTCATCACAATACAAAGATAAGAAACGAATAAATCCCACCTGTTTTAATTGCTGGAAGGCAAAGCGAAAAAAAATTTGCTTACATGAGAATCTATTTAATTTTCGGAACCCAAACGCGAAGCGGAAAAAAATTTTGCCCACGGGAGAATCAATTTTGAGGTGTGAAAATAAAAATTCGCGCGAATTTTTATTTTCACACCTCAAAATTGATTCTCCCGTGGGCAAAATTTTTTTCCGCTTCGCGTTTGGGTTCCGAAAATTAAATAGATTCTCATGTAAGCAAATTTTTTTTCGCTTCGCGTTTGCTAAGTTATAACACAAACATTATCTTTGTTGTTTGGTATACACATAAAAACAATAATAATACCCAGGACTTAGGCGTATAAACAGTGAAGTAAGCTTGGAGGTTGGGGACATGCTGTCCTGCTTTGGATACACTATTGGATATAGGCGTATATGCCAATAGGGTGGGACATAAGTGCAAAATCGAATTTTGTAACTATCCCAAATCCAGTTGGGAAATAATTTTATAATTTGTGAATTCTTCGTTAGTGAGACATAACGTCCATCTTTTATTTGTGGGTCTTATGTCCAACTTGAGTTTGACAATTAATTTGGAACTTATGTCTCACTCAATTGGGACTTAAGTCCACAAATATAAAGTGGCTGTTATGTCCATGGGCCTTATGTCCCTTTGCCAAGAATATGGCATTTCAATACCAAACTGACTACAGGTAGTTACATTGCAATTTTTCCTAAGCTCCACTTAGCAGGATTTTCCTCACTGAAAAAGTGAAATAATGCCGAATCGGCGTTATTTCACTTTGTCATTGTGAAATAAGGCCGAATGTTGAAATTCGGCCTTATTTCGCTTTTGAAAGTGAAATAACGCCGAATTTTGGAATTCGGCGTTATTTCGCTCGGCGTTATTTCACGGCACCTATTGTTTTTGTGTTTCAGACAAAAAAGGATAGCCATGAATTGTTGTTGTGTTCCTTTTTCTTTTTTTTTGTTTTTTGCTTGTTTTTTTTTTTGTTAAAATTATTTTTTTTTGTACATTTGTATGTTTAACTGAACAGACTTATTTCTTATATTTTCTAATAAAATAAATTTAAACCAAAATAAAATATTATTGAAAAACATTGATTTGTTTGTATTTTTACTTTCAAAACATTGTTTTCCTGTTAGCAATTTTGCGCAATTCTTAAGAAAACGGAGTGGGCCTTATTAAGACCCCATAGTCCTTATTAACAACAACATAAGCTTTATGTTTAAATCGAAGAAATATACTTTTCAATTAAAAAGACAAAGAATCTTATTCTTATTATACTTTTCAATTAAAAAGACAAAGATTCTTATTCTTTTTAGTTTACTCAGATATTCTCAAAAATCCAGCAGAAATTAAGTGTCGGTAAACATCGACCAAAATAAGGCGTCCTAGTAAGGGTACGACAGGCCTAACTAATGAGCCCACTGTCGTACCTGGGCGAAACGCTTTGGAGTTGAAGTCACTTGAACTTTAAAATTGAAATTTATTTTATTTTGTTTTTGAGTTTTTTTATTAGTATTATTTTGACTTTGACATAACACCCGATGGTATTTTGAACGAATAAGAAGTTAGAATATCATAAATTCAAACATTTTTATCAAGAGAAATGCATGACACATTTTTTTTTTGTTAAAGAATAATATGATCATTTCAACTCAAAATCGTGATCCTTTAATTTGATCGAATAAAACAGAAAAACGGCTGGATGGATTAAATCGAAACTTTATAGAGTTTTTTTTTTTGGTACATTAAGCTGTAAAATGCTCGATATTTCCAACTTAAAGCCTGATTATTCCAAAAGCCACATGAAGCCCGTTTTTTCTTGATTTTTCAAATTATTGGAAAAAATAAAAAAAACATTATATTTTTCAAAAACCCATAGGTAGGTACATGATTTTTGTGGGAAAGGAGAATGCTCAAAAATATATGGCGAACCGATACAAATGAGAACTACATGGCTTGAAAAGGCAAAGGAAAACTATCCTAGGAAGTTGGTATGACGATTCTTACTTTAAAAGTTAAGTGTTTTTTTCAGCCAAAACTTTTTTCAGGAAGTCCGATTGTCTTCTTTTTAGTTTAGTGAGATGCAGCATGAAGTTTTTAGCTTGTTTTTGTCAAAAAGCACATGATAGACAAAGGACCCACTGGAATTATGTGATGCGGGCGATAATATAAAATGATTGGTATATCTTGGATGGTTCTTTGATTTGGATGTATAAGATTTGAAATTCTTGCAGACCTTTCCAGGCAACTCAAAAATGAAATGCATCAACGATTCCTGGAAAAAACGTACGCCTACAATCTGTTAACGAAAAAGGCAAAAAGACTACCTAATCAGCTAAACGAACGTTACAAGGGGGAACAATGTCGACTTTATGAACTATAAGCCTACAAAAGAGTATAGCAACACTGATCAAGATTCCTTCACCGTCGTTTCCCAGCCGAAACTTTCCTTCCAAGGATTCTACAAAAATACTGGATCAGCACACTATCGTTGCTGAGAGCCCCCCTGAGAGCGAAAAAAATCCTTCGACTTATTAGAAAAAGCTCTTAAACTCATAAGCAGGGATAGGATGTTGTGGAATTTGCCTTTTTTTCTTGCTTAATCCTACGACATTATAGATTAAAAACAAACACGTTTCACGTCCCCCTCGTGCCAAATATATGTATTTTATTTTGCCTTTTTTTTGCCTTTTCTTTCGTTATTGCCTTTTTTTGCCTTTTCTCCTGTTATTGCCTTTTTTTTTGCCTTTTCCAATGTTTTTTATCTTTTTAGCGTCTTTAAAGTAATGCCTTCACACAAAATTGTATACTTTATTTTTTTGTTCAGAAGTGGATACCTTGAAAGATATGTAAGTTCCGATCGGAACGGGCCATCGTTTCTCCGAACGAATACCTCGATAGGCCTGAATATCCATATTTAGTATTCACTAATTATCCCACACAAACAAATTCGAGTGAAAAGATCTACCTATGCAACTTGTTTGTCTGCTATTGCTACCATTTATTGCCTTCTACGGTCTATTGCGCGGCCGGCAACCGACATGTTCAAAAGCTAACTACTCAAGCTAACTTACGCCTAGTACGCAGCTGAAGCGAAACGAAAAATTTTGAAGTCTCCAAAGTCAATAGCGAACATATTAAAGAAAAAATACCACAAATAAAAAAATTCAAGAAAAAACATCAGAAAATAAGTCTTAAAGCAAAAACAAAACAAATTTAATTTCGTTCAAAATTTCGTATGGAAAATTTCGTTTCGCTTCAGCTGCGTACTAGGATTTACTCAATTTACAATATTCATGTATGCATATCGTCGCCCTAGTATTTAAGTGCCGTATACGGCATTTTTTGATTTTTAGTTAATATATACATAGTTAAAATTTATCTTTTCTACATAGGTACATGTAATTGGACATCTGAAATTCGTTTAGTATTCAAAATATTTAAATTTTTGTCCAAAATGAGTTTGCAGTATACGCCATGAAAATCAGAAGTTTCTTTTGTTCATACACGTTTGTACGTCAAAAAAAACATCGTCGTTTGTACGTCAAAAAAAACATCGACGTATGTATGTCAAAACAATTCTCAAAATTTTCATAAATTGCAATAAAAATTTTGACGTAAATGCTAAAATTTGGTGTTTACGTCAAACAATACGTGAATATCTCAGCAACAAAAAAAGATAGAAAAAAAGAATAACTGATTTGAAAACAGCACCCTCGAAAAAAAAAGTTCTTTAATTCGGCTCAACTCGTGTCTACAGATGTAGAGAATTCTTTTAGCCCCTTTAAAGTACAATCACAGGCGCTTGTTACCTGAAATTAAAAAAAAAAACATGATTGTTCAAATTACTACAATTAATTTTTATATTTCATTTTTTCTCTCAATAAATGCCTTTTTATGCCTTTTTGGGAGTTTTATTTTGCCTTTTTTTAAGTTTTTAGGTCCACAAGATCCTATCCCTGCTCATAAGTAAAATAACTGAGATGCCTTTGCTAAAGTCTTTATAAAAAACCTACAAATACCTTTATTTGCAATCCCTATCACAATCTAAACTTACTTTTTCTAAAAAAAAAAAAAAAAATGGTGATTTAATGCCAAGACCACGCAATGAGAGATTAATGATTGTGCTATAAAGTCCGATTCTCTCAAACAGATATTTCTTCATGCATATAATTGAATGTTTTCCAACTTTTAATTACATCTTTCGTACAGCTATCATGCTTTCTTTATAGTAAGTTATAGAGGTGTAATAATTACACGGCGATGAGTTTGCACGATTTCCAAATGAACAAAATTCGAAAAAAAAAACACATGCACGAATCCAAACTCATCCCAAATAAAATAATCTGATACCGAGAATGTAAGAAAAACTTCGATACTGCCCCCGCAAGAAGAAAAAAAAAACCAAAACATCATCGGCAAAAAAAACTCCAATCAAAGTTCTACCTTCTGCGTATCTTATACACATTTCTATACCTTTACAACACAAAACTGCCACGTAAAGCTTCAAGCTAAAATAAAGAACATAACCCTTTCCCACTCAGTAAAGAAAAGTTCAAACCTAACCTAAAACCCACCTGCCTTTAACATAAAAACATAACCAACTTGAATTTTCTATAAAAAATTCACATCTCATAGCGCTGTTGAAGCAGTCAGTAGGTATGCGGCATAGAAGTGTTATTAATTTTTTGCTTGTAAAATTTCGGCAAAAATAATTAATTAAGAATTTTACATTGTTGCTGAAGAGAGTAGAGAGTAAGAGTCTTAATAGAAGAGAGAAGTGGGTTTGATACTAGAAATAGTAACATCAACTTTGGATGGCGGCGACCAGGGTTCGGACTTCAGTTTCAAAATTTCGAAGCAGATTTGAAAAAAAAGTGAAGTAGATCCTAAATTTCGGAAGTAGATTTCAAAATTAAACTTTCAGAACATTTATTTACAAAAATTTATTCTAAAAAAATTATTTTTCAACAAAATTATTTTTCTTTACTTTTTTTATTATGATCTTTTCCAAAAAACCTTTCTCATCTAGTGGTTGTAACGGTGCTTTGGGGTAAAACGGTTAATTTAGCATAATCTAACAAATTTTTGATCAGGAATTCTCCAAAATCAGTCAAAATTACTTTCATAAACTTTATTTATATCTTGAATTTGAAGAATAATTGACCTCCATTCATCTTTTGAGATTTCAGTTGAGCTTTATTTCTCAATGCCTCGACCAGATTTAAAATTGAAGTTAAATCCCTTTCTCTAAATTTATTATTTGAAAAATATTTTTCAATCAAAAAATAGAAGTAGATCCTGAAAAAGAGAAGTAGGGAAGTAGATTTTATTTTTTTCCCAAAATCGAAGTAAATCTACTTCGATCGAAGTAAAGTCCGAACCCTGGCGGCGACTGCAAAAAGCACTCCAAGTTGCCTGACATTCGAAACTAACAAAATTCACACCCTGAAGGACGCAAAAACTTATAGCTGTTCCTTTCATTGAGTTTGGAAATGGTGGGTGGTTGGATGGCGCGGCGGAGGCAACGACGACGACAACGACAAAGAAACAAAACACGAACTTCTTTATGTTAAACAGTGCGGTTCATAAGATTAGGCACGATTAGAAGGCGTTGAAATAATAACCTTTTACAAACTATAGCATATTGCAACTAAATTTTTACTTAATTACTTTTTATATTTAGATGGAGCTATATAAGGAAATGTTTCATAAGCTTTAACCAGCGGATAAGCAAGATGCTTCTAACGATACCTCATTTATCAAATTCTGATAAGCAGTTTAGAAGTTATGAGGGAACAAACATAAAAAAAAGAGTGTGTGTACACATGTACACGCTACTGAAGTTATACTTCTCATTCAGTATATGTAAATGAATTTCATTTGATATTTTTAATTTCTATTATTAAATTAATTAATCCACACATCGTTTTTTTACATTTTTATCAAGTGAACAATAAATTAATTCTTTCATCCTCCTTGTGTCCATGTAGTTTTCAATTTATTCTGTGAAATTTACACATGTTGTGCGGTTCAGAACGTACGGTATACGTTTAACGAAACTAAATGAATTGAGCATAAAATGTGCGATATCGTTATTTTATGAGAATTGTGTGTGCTTCAGCACTAGTAGTAGCAATATGGAACTTGCAGAGTTGCTACAAAGCTCAAAAGTGAGCTGAGCTCAGCTCACAGCTCAGCTCACAGCTCATCTCAAATTTTGAGCTAGCTGACTTTTGAGCTATGTACCATAGCTCAGCTCATTTGAGCTGAGCTGAAAGTCAGCTGAGCTGATGGTTGAGCTGAGCTGTTGGGTGAGCTAAAGTAAAGTGAGCTGAGCTGAGCTGTGATGGGTGAGAGGATACATTGATTTTTATTTGGAAAGTATAATGAAATATGAAGATATTTTAAACTTTTATAAAACACCATAGCTCAAGATGTTTGGTTCTAGTTATTAATGGAATTATTTTAACACATGGATATTTTTATAAATAAAACAGATAATTTTTCGTGATCTTTCTCTTGGTTTTTTTAACCCTAGAAAGATAATCATAATATACGTCTCAGAGACGTATGATTCTAAAAAAGATTTTTGGTCTTATGTTAACACTTTTTGTCATATTTATTTAACTCATTACTTAGATTATTTTAAAGAAGTGATATAATAAATCAAATCAATTTAACAAAAACCCAGAAATTTGAATTGAATTAGATAAAACAGTTCTTTACACGCCATACGTCTTACAGACGTAGATTATCTTTCTAGGGTTAATAGTACCTAAATATATTTCTATTTTTTTTAGTAAAATATTTCTTTTTTAATCATAAAAAAAATCAGGTACAATCCGGTTTTACGACTTTTTTCAAAATTCCGAGAAAATCGCGTTTGAAAGTTGGGGTAAATTTTTTTTTCGAAAAATCCCCGAATCTTTGAACGCTCCTGGAAGCTAAACCGCTTGAGAGCAATTTTTGGGAGTGGTGCCAAATGATAGCTTGTGTCATGGGCCTACGCTTTGCACATTATCAGATTTTTAAAAAATCGCCTTCCATGTTAAACCGCCACATCATGCCTTTTTTTTCAGAATCGGGCTTAACTTTTTTTTTACCTTTAAGTTCTCCTGGTTTGAGAACGCGTGTACCTACAGGGATGGAAGTTGTACCCAAATGTAGGTTAGAGTCCCCGCTACCTTTTGGCATCAAAAAAATTTTTTCATTTTTTTCAAAATTCCGAGATATAGGCGTTGGAAGTTGGGGCGCTCACTTTCAGCTCAGCTCACTTCCAGCTCAGCTCAAATGAGCTAAGCTATGGTACCTAGCTCAAATTTGAGCTGAGCTGTGAGCTGAGCTGAAATGTTAGCTTTTTGCAACCCTGGCAACTTGCCACATGTAACTTGCCACATGCAACTTGCCACACGCAATTTGCCACATGCAACTTGCCACACGCAACTTGCCACATACAACTTGCCACATGCAACTTGCCACATACAACTTGCCACATGCAACTTGCCACATGAAACATGTAACTTGCTACGTGTTGTGTGTTTTATGTTTGCCGTACTGTGGCGTACTGCATTTTTAAATACTAAAGTACTGCGTACTCTAAAGGTGAAACGACAGCCCTGCTACCCAGGGTGATCGCGTCATAATCCCTTTGACATTCTTGTCAAAAAGTAAATTTTCATACCCACCCTCCCATAAGAAGTATAACTTCAAAAATCTGTCTGAAACAACTTTTTCCCGTATTCAGGATCGGAATTTTAAAGATTGTAATAAATTATTCAAAACCCGTTTCAAGTTGAAAAAAATTGAAAAAATTAAGTGCTCCTAATTATAAAGATTTGAGTGTAATATGGAATACAATCACTGGTATATAGACTATTCTATCCTTTTCTTTACGTCGTCGTCGTCCGTCAGTTGATGTAGTCGTTGTCGTCCACCAAAAATGCTAAGCTCAAACGAAATTCACTGCTTCACTCTCGAGTTGTTTTTGTTGCTTTTTTGCCAACCATTTCTCAGGAGAAATTTGAAATATTTAAATTAAATTTCCTCTGTGATTTTGCACAACCAACTTAATATCCCCGAAAGTTGGTCGCAAAAAACCTCTAGGTGAATTCAACCAAAATTCCAAACCCCTCCTGGTTTATGTTGTTTTTTTTTTTTATTTTTTTGTTTTTCGTTAGAATGGCGTGTGTTTTTGAGGAGTTACTTTACAGAGCTGCCACTTCTGTGTTCTACACAAGCTTAACTCCCACTGCATCCCCCAAGGCTCTTATAACAAGCCAACGGACAACAAAGCACCGAGTAGGAAAAACAACATTTTACAAAAGTCAACAAAAAAACATACAAAAACAAAAAAAAAAACAATATGAAAAACTACGAGAGGAGAAAAGTGAAAAAGTTTCATTGAGCGAAAAGGGTTTTTGGAGTAAGGGTGAAGAATAGCAATTTTTGGAAACTGCCATTTTAGGTGCAACAAACTAGTTTGTTCTAAAAAAAAAAGTATAAACATTCTAAACAACGTACACCTATTATCATCATTACTACATCTTTTGTGTCTCTTTGGTGATAAAACTAAAAAGGTCAAGACTGTCGAATGAAACAGCTTGCAGGGAAGTTTTGTCTTATCGTTCTTGGTTTAAAAAATAAAATTAGATTTAAGTGTAAAATAGATCTGTTTATCAGATCAGATTAAAATAACCAACCCGATTTGCTTAACGTTTGCGTAACCCTGGTACTCTGCTGCAGTGATTTCCTTGCAAATAATTCAGCAACCAGACCTTCAAGAAACTTTTGGATTTCAGCTATGAATAGAGCTTAAAGATACCTTTCTTTTGATGTCTCACTCGATGGATTTGGACAACATGTTTGAAATTATATTTTTTCAAGACAAGGGGTTTACCTTGATTTTTTCTCGAAAATCTTTCGATTGTAATAATTCAGCAACCAGACCTTCAAGAAATTTTTGGTTTTCAGCTATGAAAAGAGCTTAAAGAACCCTTTCCTTTGATGTCTCAATCGATGGATTTGGAGGACATTTTTGAAAATGTATTTTTTTGCGGAAAGGGGTTAACCTTGATTTTTTCTCGAAAATCTGAAAAAAAAATAAATTTGTATATTTTTTACATACAAAGACAGGCCTGTTCATTGTGGACACGTATCTGTTAACCAAAACTTGTTTCGAGACTTTGATCCGAAAATATCGGCTTCCGAATAAAAAAAAATATTCGATTGGAAATAATTCAAGAACTAGATCTTCAATAAATTTTTGGCTTTTAGCTATGAAAAGAGACCTTTCTTTTGATGTCTCACTCAATTGATTTGGAAAACATTTTTGAAATTGTATTTCTTGTAGTCAAGGGGTTAACCTTGATTTTTTGTCGAAAATCCGAAAAAAATAAATTTGTGTATTTTTTACTGTAAATAGACAGGCCTGTTCATTGTGAACTCGTATCTGTTAACCAAAACTTGTTTGGAGACTTTGATCCGAAAATATCGACTTCCGAATGAAAAAAAAAATATTACTTCGATTGCAAATAATTCAGCAACCATACCTTCAAGAAACTTTTGGTTTTCAGCTATGAATATAGCTTAAAGAGACCTTTTTTTGGATGTCTCACTCGATGGATTTGGACAACATTTTTGAAATTGTATGTTTCTGGGCAATTGATTTTTTCAAAAAAATCCGAAAAAAATAAATTTGTATTTTTTTACAAAGACTAGTAGGCCTATTCATTTTGAACTCTTATCTGCTAACCAAAACTTGTTTTGAGACTTTGATCCGAAACTATCGGCTTCCGAATAAAAGAAAAGTGGTTGTCTGTAAAGTCGGTTTACGGACGATAATTTCACGTGATAACGTCATAAAAAAACAGGTCGTGTGGTTTTGTTAAAAAAATGATCTTTTCTCGTTATATCAATTTTTTATATGCAAAGCTTACAAAAAAATTACACCAATTAAAAGTTTAATATTTCTTCTAAAAAATAAAACCATACTTAAATTTGTACAATACTTAAAAAGTATAAAAATGATTTAGGTATTAAAAACAATCATTTTTCATGAAAAAAGCAAAAAAAAAACATATATTTTTTTCTTCTACACCATTAAATGAATTTTTTTTATCAACAACCTATAATGAATTTTAAACCATATGAAATCTTATTATTTCAGCTCAAAATATTTATATCGAATATGTCTGTGCGACATCTACAAAAAGAGCTGGAATTTTTTGAACCCAATCAGTTTTCATAAAAAAAAGCAAAAATATCATTCTTTTTTATTTTCTCACAATAAAATAATTTTTTTTGTACAACCTTTATTTAATTTTATATAGTAAGAAAGCTTATTATTTCACCTTTCATATGATACTTCAATCATATTTTTATGATGTCTACAAAAAAAGTAAGAATTTTTTAAAGTCAACCATGTGGAAATTTCAAACTGATAATAAATACACTGGTGGCACACATGGGCAACAAATCTCCACAGGTGTTTTGAGGTATTTCTGAAGTTTTTTAATTTAACATTGTGTAGCTTGTAGTTAATGTACCATTATGTGTGATATATGAAAAGAAAGGTAATATTATTAGCATACTCAATAAAGTTAAATTAAATTTGTATCTGCTCTAGATCAAAAGAAAAAACGTGTTGAAAATTAGAACTTTCTTTTACCGTTATCTCAAAATTGTGGTTACAAAATTGAATGAAACTTTGCACAGATATATTTCTGTCTATTCTATCTACAGCATAAATTTCTTTATTTACCTGTTAAAGAAAAAAAAGATAAAAATAAAATACGGTTAAAAACGGTCAAAAAACTTGGGACAAAAAAACTTGTTTTTCCCTTTATTCGGTCAAAAATCATTTTAAAATACCAATACCGGTTATATAATACATGTTTTATAGGTTTGAGATTTTTTGAACGGTACGAAAAATTTGGAAAAATAAAAACTCACCCAAAAATACCCCAACAAAAGTAGGTGTTTTTCAAAAATTCATATTTTGAAACGCAGAGACTTGAAAAAAAATTCGTAGTATATCTTTAACATTTTTTGTTATTATCTTTCGAATGACCTTTTTAAAATTGTCAACAAAATTTCCCTTGCCTATAATCACTACTTTGTCAAAGGTCTACGTCATGTTTTAATTTTAAAAATTAAAAGTGGAATGGGAGAAAATGGCGTCATTTTTTCGTGGTGGCTGCCATGGTTCATTGATTTATAAGACGATATCACGTCAAACAAAATAATAATATTGCGATTGCAAATACAATTTCTCTACTATAGATACAATTCAAAGGAAATACTGCTTTTGATGCATTTTTAATTTTTTGGAAGTTTTTAAATTTGAATTTATATTAAATATAAAAAAAAAAAATAACATTTAAATAAGCTTGTATATGTGTCCCAGAAATTTCAGTCCCCTGGCCGCATTATTTAATGGTGATATACATGAATACAAATTGTAGTAAATATCTCCTTCTTCAACAAGAACCAAAAGGAATAGTATAATGTAAAACATAGATTTTATAAGCCGTAAAATTGTTGTTCAACCAAAGATACTGATTTATTTATTCATTCCCTCGCTGCCAACCTCAAAAATGAACAAAAAAAAAAAAACAAAAAATTGTCATTAGTTGTACAAAAGCTTCCCTAATCCCAAAACACAACTGTCTGATTCTATCTGTTCCTTTTAAGGACCCAAATATGTTTTTAATCCTTTTAGCTTGCTTCCTCGGATTCCCAAAGAGTCCTCTTTCAAATGAAATAAAAGAAAAAAATGAAAGAAAACACAAAAATATACACAAAAAATATATTCTCGTATTGAAAATTCTAAATTATTCTGAAAACACTTTACCTAAACCCAAACATATACCATCCTCCCCAATTAATATCCGGTTGCCGGAATATCTTTTTTTTTCTTCTTTTAATAATGCAAAGTAAAAATGTTGTAATTCACCAAGCGCGGGTAGCCCGCTTTTGTAATCCTTTTTTCTCGGTGGAATGCAAACATCCTCCAGCCAAGAGCTGAGGGAAAACCCGAAAATGTTTTTTTTTGTTTTTATTTTTTATTTTTTTTTATTTTTGTTTCCTTTACATTGAACTTATTTTCATGATTGCTAACAAGAGTTTGATTACAAATTTATTCCCTTCTTCTCTGTTTGTCTACCCATTTTGTTGGAGTCCAGTTCCATTGCCAATACGGATCGGGTAAATGAAGATGTTAACAATAATCATAATAATACTTGAGTTAGTGTCGTCTATGGGTGTAGAATTGGGGACACTTTTATCATGATCCCTAATACGCCATGCAGACCCAGCATATCTTCTTCTTCTTATACTTCTTGTTCGTATACTTTTCGCCATCCCTTTGAGTTTTCTCTTGTGAATCATTAGCCGGAAATAGAGTTATCAAGAATTCTTTTTCTTTATGGGTTCTTTCATGTTTTTTTTTTTTTTCTATTACACTTTTTCTTTTTGTAGGTAGTTAGTAAGTTGGACGCTTTGTAATCAAGGAGGTGTTCGTGTATTCTGTCTCCATTTCCTAGTTTTTAGATACTATTCTTGGAAGATAGTTACTGTCAAGAGCATGAAAAATACAAAAGTCGTCGACAAAAGTCTTTGACAAAAGTCGTCGACAAAAGTCGTCGACAAAAGTCGTTGACAAAAGTCGTCGACAAAAGTCGTCGACAAAAGTCGTCGACAAAAGTCGTCGACAAAAGTCGTCGACAAAAGTCGTCGACAAAAGTCGTCGACAAAAGTCGTCGACAAAAGTCGTCGACAAAAGTCGTCGACAAAAGTCGTCGACAAAAGTCGTCGACAAAAGTCGTCGACAAAAGTCGTCGACAAAAGTCGTCGACAAAAGTCGTTGACAAAAGTCGTTGACAAAAGTCGTTGACAAAAGTCGTTGACAAAAGTCGTTGACAAAAGTCGTTGACAAAAGTCTTTGACAAAAGTCGTCGACAAAAGTCGTCGACAAAAGTCGTCGACAAAAGTCGTCGACAAAAGTCGTCGACAAAAGTCGTTGACAAAAGTCGTTGACAAAAGTCGTTGACAAAAGTCGTTGACAAAAGTCGTCGACAAAAGTTGTCGACAAAAGTCGTCGACAAAAGTCGTCGACAAAAGTCGTCGACAAAAGTCGTCGACAAAAGTCTTTGACAAAAGTCGTCGACAAAAGTCGTCGACAAAAGTCGTCGAAAAAGTCGTCGACAAAAGTCGTCGACAAAAGTCGTCGACAAAAGTCGTCGACAAAAGTCGTCGACAAAAGTCGTCGACAAAAGTCGTCGACAAAAGTCGTCGACAAAAGTCGTTGACAAAAGTCGTTGACAAAAGTCGTTGACAAAAGTCGTTGACAAAAGTCGTTGACAAAAGTCGTTGACAAAAGTCTTTGACAAAAGTCGTCGACAAAAGTCGTCGACAAAAGTCGTCGACAAAAGTCGTCGACAAAAGTCGTCGACAAAAGTCGTTGACAAAAGTCGTTGACAAAAGTCGTTGACAAAAGTCGTTGACAAAAGTCGTCGACAAAAGTCGTTGACAAAAGTCGTTGACAAAAGTCGTCGACAAAAGTCGTCGACAAAAGTCGTCGACAAAAGTCGTTGACAAAAGTCGTTGACAAAAGTCGTTGACAAAAGTCGTCGACTAAAGTCGTTGAAAAAAGTCGTTGACAAAAGTCGTCGACTAAAGTCGTCGACTAAAGTCGTCGACAAAAGTCGTCGACAAAAGTCGTCGACAAAAGTCGTCGACAAAAGTCGTCGACAAAAGTCGTCGACAAAAGTCGTTGACAAAAGTCGTTGACAAAAGTCGTTGACAAAAGTCGTTGACAAAAGTCGTTGACAAAAGTCGTCGACAAAAGTCGTCGACAAAAGTCGTCGACAAAAGTCGTCGACAAAAGTCGTCGACAAAAGTCGTCGACAAAAGTCGTTGACAAAAGTCGTTGACAAAAGTCGTTGACAAAAGTCGTTGACAAAAGTCGTTGACAAAAGTCGTCGACTAAAGTCGTTGAAAAAAGTCGTTGACAAAAGTCGTCGACTAAAGTCGTCGGCAAAAGTCGTCCTCAAAAGTCGTCGACTAAAGTCGTCGGCAAAAGTCGATCTCAAAAGTCGTCGACAAAAGTCGTCGACAAAAGTCGTCGACAAAAGTCGTCGACAAAAGTCGTCGACAAAAGTCGTCGACAAAAGTCGTCGACAAAAGTCGTCGACAAAAGTCGTCGACAAAAGTCGTCGACGAAAATCGTCGACAAAAGTCGTCGACAAAAGTCGGCAACAAAAGTCGTCGACAAAAGTCGTTGACAAAAGTCGTTGACAAAAGTCGTTGACAAAAGTCGTTGACAAAAGTCGTTGACAAAAGTCGTCGACTAAAGTCGTTGAAAAAAGTCGTTGACAAAAGTCGTCGACTAAAGTCGTCGACTAAAGTCGTCGGCAAAAGTCGTCGACTAAAGTCGTCGGCAAAAGTCGTCGGCAAAAGTCGTCGACAAAAGTCGTTGACAAAATTCGTTGGCAAAAGTCGTCGACTAACGTCGTCGACTTAAGTCGTCGACTAAAGTCGGCAACAAAAGTCGTCGACAAAAGTCGTCGACAAAAGTCTTCGACAAAAGTCGTCGACAAAAGTCGTCGACAAAAGTCGTCGACAAAAGTCGTCGACAAAAGTCGTTGACAAAAGTCGTTGACAAAAGTCTTTGACAAAAGTCGTCGACAAAAGTCGTCGACAAAAGTCGTCGACAAAAGTCGTCGACAAAAGTCGTCGACAAAAGTCGTCGACAAAAGTCGTCGACAAAAGTCGTTGACAAAAGTCGTTGACAAAAGTCGTCGACTAAAGTCGTTGACAAAAGTCGTCGACAAAAGTCGTCGACAAAAGTCGTCGACAAAAGTCGTCGACAAAAGTCGTCGACAAAAGTCGTCGACAAAAGTCGTCGACAAAAGTCGTCGACAAAAGTCGTCGACAAAAGTCGTCGACAAAAGTCGCCGACAAAAGTCGTCGACAAAAGTCTTCGACAAAAGTCGTCGACAAAAGTCGTCGACAAAAGTCGTCGACAAAAGTCGTCGACAAAAGTCGTCGACAAAAGTCGTCGACAAAAGTCGTCGACAAAAGTCGTCGACAAAAGTCGTCGACAAAAGTCGTCGACAAAAGTCGTTGACAAAAGTCGTTGACAAAAGTCGTTGACAAAAGTCTTTGACAAAAGTCTTTGACAAAAGTCGTCGACAAAAGTCGTCGACAAAAGTCGTCGACAAAAGTCTTTGACAAAAGTCGTCGACAAAAGTCTTTGACAAAAGTCGTCGACAAAAGTCGTCGACAAAAGTCGTCGACAAAAGTCTTTGACAAAAGTCGTCGACAAAAGTCGTCGACAAAAGTCGTTGACAAAAGTCGTTGACAAAAGTCGTTGACAAAAGTCGTTGACAAAAGTCGTTGACAAAAGTCGTTGACAAAAGTCGTCGACTAAAGTCGTTGAAAAAAGTCGTTGACAAAAGTCGTCGACAAAAGTCGTCGACAAAAGTCGTCGACAAAAGTCGTCGACAAAAGTCGTCGACAAAAGTCGTCGACAAAAGTCGTCGACAAAAGTCGTTGACAAAAGTCTTTGACAAAAGTCGTCGACAAAAGTCGTCGACAAAAAACGTCGACAAAAGTCGTCGACAAAAGTCGTCGACAAAAGTCGTCGACAAAAGTCGTCGACAAAAGTCTTTGACAAAAGTCGTCGACAAAAGTCGTCGACAAAAGTCGTTGACAAAAGTCGTTGACAAAAGTCGTTGACAAAAGTCGTTGACAAAAGTCGTTGACAAAAGTCGTTGACAAAAGTCGTCGACTAAAGTCGTTGAAAAAAGTCGTTGACAAAAGTCGTCGACAAAAGTCGTCGACAAAAGTCGTCGACAAAAGTCGTCGACAAAAGTCGTCGACAAAAGTCGTCGACAAAAGTCGTCGACAAAAGTCGTTGACAAAAGTCTTTGACAAAAGTCGTCGACAAAAGTCGTCGACAAAAAACGTCGACAAAAGTCGTCGACAAAAGTCGTCGACAAAAGTCGTCGACAAAAGTCGTCGACAAAAGTCTTTGACAAAAGTCGTCGACAAAAGTCGTCGACAAAAGTCGTCGACAAAAGTCGTCGACAAAAGTCGTCGACAAAAGTCGTTGACAAAAGTCGTTGACAAAAGTCGTTGACAAAAGTCGTTGACAAAAGTCGTTGACAAAAGTCGTCGACAAAAGTCGTCGACAAAAGTCGTCGACAAAAGTCGTCGACAAAAGTCGTCGACAAAAGTCGTCCACAAAAGTCGTCGACAAAAGTCGTCGACAAAAGTCGTCGACAAAAGTCGTCGACAAAAGTCGTTGACAAAAGTCGTCGACAAAAGTCGTCGACAAAAAACGTCGACAAAAGTCGTCGACAAAAGTCGTCGACAAAAGTCGTCGACAAAAGTCGTCGACAAAAGTCGTCGACAAAAGTCGTCGACAAAAGTCTTTGACAAAAGTCGTCGACAAAAGTCGTCGACAAAAGTCGTCGACAAAAGTCGTCGACAAAAGTCGTTGACAAAAGTCGTTGACAAAAGTCGTTGACAAAAGTCGTTGACAAAAGTCGTTGACAAAAGTCGTCGACAAAAGTCGTCGACAAAAGTCGTCGACAAAAGTCGTCGACAAAAGTCGTCGACAAAAGTCGTCGACAAAAGTCGTCGACAAAAGTCGTCGACAAAAGTCGTCGACAAAAGTCGTTGACAAAAGTCGTTGACAAAAGTCGTTGACAAAAGTCGTTGACAAAAGTCGTTGACAAAAGTCGTTGACAAAAGTCGTTGACAAAAGTCGTCGACAAAAGTCGTTGACAAAAGTCGTTGACAAAAGTCGTTGACAAAAGTCGTTGACAAAAGTCGTTGACAAAAGTCGTCGACTAAAATCGTCGACTAAAGTCGTCGACTAAAGTCGTCGACTAAAGTCGTCGACTAAAGTCGGCAACAAAAGTCGTCGACAAAAGTCGTCGACAAAAGTCGTCGACAAAAGTCGTCGACAAAAGTCGTCGACAAAAGTCGTCGACAAAAGTCGTCGACAAAAGTCGTCGACAAAAGTCGTTGACAAAAGTCGTTGACAAAAGTCTTTGACAAAAGTCGTCGACAAAAGTCGTCGACAAAAGTCGTCGACAAAAGTCGTTGACAAAAGTCGTTGACAAAAGTCGTCGACAAAAGTCGTCGATAAAAGTCGTCTACAAAAGTCGTCGACAAAAGTCGTCGACAAAAGTCGTCGACAAAAGTCGTCGACAAAAGTCGTCGACAAAAGTCGTCGACAAAAGTCGTCGACAAAAGTCGTCGACAAAAGTCGTCGACTAAAATCGTCGACTAAAGTCGTCGACTAAAGTCGTCGACAAAAGTCGTCGACTAAAGTCGTCGACTAAAGTCGTCGACTAAAGTCGTCGACTAAAGTCGTCGACTAAAGTCGTCGACTAAAGTCGTTGACAAAAGTCGTTGACAAAAGTCGTTGACAAAAGTCGTCGACAAAAGTCGTCGACAAAAGTCGTTGACAAAAGTCGTTGACAAAAGTCGTTGACAAAAGTCGTTGACAAAAGTCGTCGACAAAAGTCGTCGACAAAAGTCGTCGACAAAAGTCGTCGACAAAAGTCGTCGATAAAAGTCGTCTACAAAAGTCGTCGACAAAAGTCGTCGACAAAAGTCGTTGACAAAAGTCGTTGACAAAAGTCGTTGACAAAAGTCGTCGACAAAAGTCGTCGACAAAAGTCGTCGACAAAAGTCGTCGACAAAAGTCGTTGACAAAAGTCGTTGACAAAAGTCGTTGACAAAAGTCGTTGACAAAAGTCGTTGACAAAAGTCGTCGACAAAAGTCGTCGACAAAAGTCGTCGACAAAAGTCGTCGACAAAAGTCGTCGACAAAAGTCGACGACTAAAATCGTCGACTAAAGTCGTCGACTAAAGTCGTCGACTAAAGTCGTCGACTAAAGTCGTCGACTAAAGTCGGCAACAAAAGTCGTCGACAAAAGTCGTCGACAAAAGTCGTCGACAAAAGTCGTCGACAAAAGTCGTCGACAAAAGTCGTCGACAAAAGTCGTCGACAAAAGTCGTTGACAAAAGTCTTTGACAAAAGTCGTCGACAAAAGTCGTCGACAAAAGTCGTCGAAAAAAGTCGTTGACAAAAGTCGTTGACAAAAGTCGTCGACAAAAGTCGTCGACAAAAGTCGTCGACAAAAGTCGTCGACAAAAGTCGTCGATAAAAGTCGTCGATAAAAGTCGTCTACAAAAGTCGTCGACAAAAGTCGTCGACAAAAGTCGTCGACAAAAGTCGTCGACAAAAGTCGTCGACAAAAGTCGTCGACAAAAGTCGTCGACAAAAGTCGTCGACAAAAGTCGTCGACAAAAGTCGTCGACAAAAGTCGTCGACAAAAGTCGTCGACTAAAATCGTCGACTAAAGTCGTCGACAAAAGTCGTCGACTAAAGTCGTCGACTAAAGTCGTCGACTAAAGTCGTCGACTAAAGTCGTCGACTAAAGTCGTCGACTAAAGTCGTTGACAAAAGTCGTCGACTAAAGTCGTCGACTAAAGTCGTCGACTAAAGTCGTCGGCAAAAGTCGTCGGCAAAAGTCGTCGACAAAAGTCGTTGACAAAAGTCGTTATCAAAAGTCGTCGACAAAAGTTGTCGACAAAAGTCGTTGACAAAAGTTGTTGACAAAAGTCGTTGACAAAAGTCGTTGACAACTGTCGTCGACAAAAGTCGTTGACAAAAATCGTTGACAAAAGTCGTTGACAAAAGTTGTTGACAAAAGTCGTTGACAAAAGTCGTTGACAAAAGTTGTTGACAAAAGTCGTTGACAAAAGTCGTTGACAAAAGTCGTTGACAAAAGTCGTTGACAAAAGTCGTTGACAAAAGTCGTCGACAAAAGTCGTCGACAAAAGTCGTCGACAAAAGTCGTCGACAAAAGTCGTTGACAAAAGTCGTTGACAAAAGTCGTTGACAAAAGTCGTTGACAAAAGTCGTCGACAAAAGTCGTCGACAAAAGTCGTCGACAAAAGTCGTCGACAAAAGTCGTCGACAAAAGTCGTCGACAAAAGTCGTCGACAAAAGTCGTCGACAAAAGTCGTCGACAAAAGTCGTCGACAAAAGTCGTTGACAAAAGTCGTTGACAAAAGTCGTCGACAAAAGTCGTCGACAAAAGTCGTCGACAAAAGTTGTCGACAAAAGTCGTCGACAAAAGTCGTCGACAAAAGTCGTCGACAAAAGTCGTCGACAAAAGTCGTCGACAAAAGTCGTCGACAAAAGTCGTTGACAAAAGTCGTTGACAAAAGTCGTTGACAAAAGTCGTTGACAAAAGTCGTTGACAAAAGTCGTCGACAAAAGTCGTTGACAAAAGTCGTTGACAAAAGTCGTTGACAAAAGTCGTTGACAAAAGTCGTTGACAAAAGTCGTTGACAAAAGTCGTCGACAAAAGTCGTCGACAAAAGTCGTCGACAAAAGTCGTCGACAAAAGTCGACGACTAAAATCGTCGACTAAAGTCGTCGACTAAAGTCGTCGACTAAAGTCGTCGACTAAAGTCGGCAACAAAAGTCGTCGACAAAAGTCGTCGACAAAAGTCGTCGACAAAAGTCGTCGACAAAAGTCGTTGACAAAAGTCGTTGACAAAAGTCTTTGACAAAAGTCGTCGACAAAAGTCGTCGACAAAAGTCGTCGACAAAAGTCGTTGACAAAAGTCGTTGACAAAAGTCGTCGACAAAAGTCGTCGATAAAAGTCGTCTACAAAAGTCGTCGACAAAAGTCGTCGACAAAAGTCGTCGACAAAAGTCGTCGACAAAAGTCGTCGACAAAAGTCGTCGACAAAAGTCGTCGACAAAAGTCGTCGACTAAAATCGTCGACTAAAGTCGTCGACTAAAGTCGTCGACAAAAGTCGTCGACTAAAGTCGTCGACTAAAGTCGTCGACTAAAGTCGTCGACTAAAGTCGTCGACAAAAGTCGTCGACAAAAGTCGTCGACTAAAATCGTCGACTAAAGTCGTCGACTAAAGTCGTCGACAAAAGTCGTCGACTAAAGTCGTCGACAAAAGTCGTCGACAAAAGTCGTCGACAAAAGTCGTCGACAAAAGTCGTCGACAAAAGTCGTCGACAAAAGTCGTCGACAAAAGTCGTCGACAAAAGTCGTTGACAAAAGTCGTTGACAAAAGTCGTTGACAAAAGTCGTTGACAAAAGTCGTTGACAAAAGTCGTCGACAAAAGTCGTTGACAAAAGTCGTTGACAAAAGTCGTTGACAAAAGTCGTCGACTAAAGTCGTCGACAAAAGTCGTCGACAAAAGTCGTCGACAAAAGTCGTCGACAAAAGTCGTCGACAAAAGTCGTCGACAAAAGTCGTCGACAAAAGTCGTCGACAAAAGTCGTCGACAAAAGTCGTCGACAAAAGTCGTCTACAAAAGTTGTCGACAAAAGTCGTCGACAAAAGTCGTCGACAAAAGTCGTCGACAAAAGTCGTCGACAAAAGTCGTTGACAAAAGTCGTTGACAAAAGTCGTTGACAAAAGTCGTTGACAAAAGTCGTTGACAAAAGTCGTTGACAAAAGTCGTTGACAACTGTCGTTGACAAAAATCGTTGACAAAAGTCGTTGACAACTGTCGTCGACAAAAGTCGTTGACAAAAATCGTTGACAAAAGTCGTTGACAAAAGTTGTTGACAAAAGTCGTTGACAAAAGTCGTTGACAAAAGTTGTTGACAAAAGTCGTTGACAAAAGTCGTTGACAAAAGTCGTCGACAAAAGTCGTCGACAAAAGTCGTCGACAAAAGTCGTCGACAAAAGTCGTCGACAAAAGTCGTCGACAAAAGTCGTCGACAAAAGTCGTCGACAAAAGTCGTCGACAAAAGTCGTCGACAAAAGTCGTCTACAAAAGTCGTCGACAAAAGTCGTTGAAAAAAGTCGTTGACTAAAGTCGTCGACTAAAGTCGTCGGCAAAAGTCGTCGGCAAAAGTCGTCGACAAAAGTCGTTGACAAAAGTCGTTATCAAAAGTCGTCGACAAAAGTTGTCGACAAAAGTCGTCGACAAAAGTCGTCGACAAAAGTCGTCGACAAAAGTCGTCGACAAAAGTCGTCGACAAAAGTCGTCGACAAAAGTCGTTGACAAAAGTCGTTGACAAAAGTCGTTGACAAAAGTCGTTGACAACTGTCGTTGACAACTGTCGTCGACAAAAGTCGTTGACAAAAATCGTTGACAAAAGTCGTTGACAAAAGTCGTTGACAAAAGTTGTTGACAAAAGTCGTTGACAAAAGTCGTTGACAAAAGTCGTTGACAAAAGTCGTTGACAAAAGTCGTCGACTAAAGTCGTCGACTAAAGTCGTCGACAAAAGTCGTCGACAAAAGTCGTCGACAAAAGTCGTCGACAAAAGTCGTCGACAAAAGTCGTCGACAAAAGTCGTCGACAAAAGTCGTTGACAAAAGTCGTTGACAAAAGTCGTCGACAAAAGTCGTCGACAAAAGTCGTCGACAAAAGTCGTCGACAAAAGTCGTTGACAAAAGTCGTTGACAAAAGTCGTTGACAAAAGTCGTTGACAAAAGTCGTTGACAAAAGTCGTTGACAAAAGTCGTTGACAAAAGTCGTTGACAAAAGTCGTTGACAACTGTCGTTGACAACTGTCGTCGACAAAAGTCGTTGACAAAAATCGTTGACAAAAGTCGTTGACAACTGTCGTCGACAAAAGTCGTTGACAAAAATCGTTGACAAAAGTCGTTGACAAAAGTTGTTGACAAAAGTCGTTGACAAAAGTCGTTGACAAAAGTTGTTGACAAAAGTCGTTGACAAAAGTCGTTGACAAAAGTCGTCGACAAAAGTCGTCGACAAAAGTCGTCGACAAAAGTCGTCGACAAAAGTCGTCGACAAAAGTCGTCGACAAAAGTCGTCGACAAAAGTCGTCGACAAAAGTCGTCGACAAAAGTCGTCGACAAAAGTCGTCGACAAAAGTCGTCTACAAAAGTCGTCGACAAAAGTCGTTGAAAAAAGTCGTTGACAAAAGTCGTCGACTAAAGTCGTCGACTAAAGTCGTCGACTAAAGTCGTCGGCAAAAGTCGTCGGCAAAAGTCGTCGACAAAAGTCGTTGACAAAAGTCGTTATCAAAAGTCGTCGACAAAAGTTGTCGACAAAAGTCGTGGACAAAAGTCGTCGACAAAAGTCGTCGACAAAAGTCGTCGACAAAAGTCGTCGACAAAAGTCGTCGACAAAAGTCGTTGACAAAAGTCGTTGACAAAAGTCGTTGACAAAAGTCGTTGACAACTGTCGTTGACAACTGTCGTCGACAAAAGTCGTTGACAAAAATCGTTGACAAAAGTCGTTGACAAAAGTTGTTGACAAAAGTCGTTGACAAAAGTCGTTGACAAAAGTCGTTGACAAAAGTCGTTGACAAAAGTCGTCGACTAAAGTCGTCGACTAAAGTCGTCGACTAAAGTCGTCGACTAAAGTCGTCGACAAAAGTCGTCGACAAAAGTCGTCGACAAAAGTCGTCGACAAAAGTCGTTGACAAAAGTCGTTGACAAAAGTCGTCGACAAAAGTCGTCGACAAAAGTCGTCGACAAAAGTCGTCGACAAAAGTCGTCGACAAAAGTCGTTGACAAAAGTCGTTGACAAAAGTCGTTGACAAAAGTCTTTGACAAAAGTCTTTGACAAAAGTCGTCGACTAAAGTCTTCGACTAAAGTCGTCGACAAAAGTCGTTGACAAAAGTCGACAAAAGTCGTCGACAAAAGTCGTTGACAAAAGTCGTTGACAAAAGTCGTTGACAAAAGTCGTCGACTAAAGTCGTCGACTAAAGTCGTCGACTAAAGTCGTCGACTAAAGTCGTCGACAAAAGTCGTCGACAAAAGTCGTCGACAAAAGTCGTTGACAAAAGTCGTTGACAAAAGTCGTCGACAAAAGTAGTCGACAAAAGTCGTCGACAAAAGTCGTCGACAAAAGTCGTCGACAAAAGTCGTCGACAAAAGTCGTCGACAAAAGTCGTCGACAAAAGTCGTCGACAAAAGTCGTCGACAAAAGTCGTCGACAAAAGTCGTCGACAAAAGTCGTCGACAAAAGTCGTCGACAAAAGTCGTCGACAAAAGTCGTCGACAAAAGTCGTCGACAAATGTCGTCGACAAAAGTCGTCGACAAAAGTCGTTGACAAAAGTCGTCGACTAAAGTCGTTGACAAAAGTCGTTGACAAAAGTCGTTGACAAAAGTCGTTGACAAAAGTCGTTGACAAAAGTCGTTGAAAAAAGTCGACTAAAGTCGTCGACTAAAGTCGTTGACAAAAGTCGTCGACAAAAGTCGTCGACAAAAGTCGTCGACAAAAGTCGTTGACAAAAGTCGTCGACTAAAGTCGTCGACTAAAGTCGTTGACAAAAGTCGTTGACAAAAGTCGTTGACAAAAGTGGACTAAAGTCGTCGACTAAAGTCGTTGACAAAAGTCGTCGACAAAAGTCGTTGACAAAAGTCGTTGACAAAATTCGTTGACAAAAGTCGTTGACAAAAGTCGTTGACAAAAGTCGTTGACAAAATTCGTTGACAAAAGTCGTTGACAAAAGTCGTCGACAAAAGTTGTTGACAAAAGTCGTTGACAAAAGTCGTTGACAAAAGTCGTTGACAAAAGTCGTTGACAAAAGTCGTTGACAAAAGTCGTTGACAAAAGTCGTTGACAACTGTCGTTGACAAAAGTCGTTGACAAAAGTCGTCGACTAAAGTCGTCGACTAAAGTCGTCAACTAAAGTCGTCGACTAAAGTCTGCGACTAAAGTCGTCGACTAAAGTCTGCGACTAAAGTCTGCTACTAAAATCTGCGACTAAAGGCTATGACTTAAGTCTGTGCCTAAAGTCTGCGACTAAAGTCGAAAAAGTTAATTTTAAAACAAACTTTTTTTAAAAATATTTTAGAAACAATTAGCCTTTACTTTAAATAGCGAAAAGAAAAACTTCAATATATTTAGACACATGACACATTGTTACTCTATTTTAAAATTAAATAATCGCTCGAGACTTCAATAGCTTTCAATCGTTTTGTTCGCTGACTGGGGCGAATATTACTTTTATCGTTACCGTGTCCTTAAACTCATTTCTTTACTACAACAAACAACTTTATGAAGTTTTATCGTTGCTTTGTTGATTTTTACCCAGAATTCTATTTAAATTGAACTTTACCTGATCCATTTTTAGCGACAATTTCTTATAATTTTATTTTACGAAAAAATCCGTCAAAAACTTAATATTAATCTTTTATTTTACAATGTGCTTATTATATATTTTGCTGAATATTTTGCATTCAAAATTTCAAACCTGACTATAATATAAGCCATACCACCACCCAGACTATATTCATCAACCATTTTATATCACACTAACTTTTCGATTGATTCGAAAATTAAAGTCAATTCATTAAATTTTATTTCAACCCATAAGTCAGACAATAAAATAAACCTTACCTTACTTAAGCCAATTTACAATAAAAAAAAAAAAAACAACCCAAAATGTCACAAAACTTGAAAATCCCATAACTCTGATTCTCTCAAAAGTTATTGCACATTTTTGATTTAAGGAAAAAGTATCCCAAACATTTGCATGATAAAATTCGAATTATGTGGTATCCACAAAGCATATCCCGCTCAAGAAAAGAAAAGCAAATCTAACATTCGTTCGGAGAAGAAAAAAAAAAAATCAGCTCCACCTCCCTTTTTTCCTGATTTTTATTCTTTCTTATTTTCTATCATAAATTCGAAAGCACCAAAAACGTTACCCTTTTTATGCTTTATCTCATTTTAAAGCCAGACTCATCCTTCGTTTCTTCTCCGTACAAAAAAGTCATTCCTCTTCTCCAGAAATAACATCAATTTGTGAAATGGCAAAGATGACCCTAAATTATATTTTTAACTGAGCAAAAAAAACCCAATCCTTTTTAGTTGGCTCTCCATTGACATGCTTCACTGGCTACATATACCTTTTCTTTTTTTTTTTTGCGACCGGACATAACAGTCTTCGTTGTTATCTTCGTTAAATCATGGAAAACTCCTGATTCTAAAGGACGTGGGTCAGTGCGTGGTTGGATCTGGATCTGGGACCGGCAGTTTGGGACGACGCTTCCTTCCTTTCCTTTACGTATAGACGTACTAACGTATTTATATGTAAGAAAAAAAAAACTATGTAGGTATGTAGCTTTCATTGCACAATCCCAATGCTTAATTCTTGAATACTGTGTCCTTGTGACTTTTGATTACACCAAAGACAACTCGTTATCTTCCTTGCAAGACCATGTTAAATCCTTTCCAACACGGTCTATACTCCTTTGGGCTATTTACCACATATAAAG
Source organism: Episyrphus balteatus (assembly GCF_945859705.1). NCBI lineage: Eukaryota > Metazoa > Arthropoda > Insecta > Diptera > Syrphidae > Episyrphus > Episyrphus balteatus. The sequence goes on along the minus strand of NC_079136.1, from coordinate 84,560,862 downwards.
AAAAACCTTTTCTTTTTTTTTCATGATCAGCGACAATGTGCTTCCTTTTTTTTTTTGCTTTTTTTTGTGTTGGTTGGACGAATGTGTATGATGTTGAAGCTGAAGGTACCATCTACACACATTTTTCTTATCGATTTTTATTGAATTAAATTTAAGGAACGCTTATTTCTATCTATCGAATCCTTTTTTGTTTTTTTTTTTGTTTGAATTTTCAGTTTTTATGTGTATGCTATCTTTTGGGTTTGTGTCTTTTGTGAGGTTGGCGAGAGCAAAAGAACGACAACATCTTTGAAAAAAGTCTGTGTTTTTTATATAAATCGAAAAGAGGCTCGTCCAACTGGAATGGAGTTTGTTTTCAAATAATTTTTTTTTGTTTTCGTTAGACTTGAAGGAAGTCGAGAGCCTCAAACGGATCCACGTTTTTGGATCTCAAAAGATGTTACTTAAAAAGAAAGAGTGGCACTAAATTTGTACCTTCGTTAATACCTTTTACTGACTATGGCAAGGTACCTACTTCCGAGAACTTTTTTTTCTTTCAAATCAATATTTAAAATGTCTTAAACTCTTGAAACTTGACCACATTTACATACGTATGTGATATTTTTAAAAATTGAACTGAATGCAGGCCACACTTCAGGTTCTACCTAGGAAGACACAAAATCTAGCGAATGAGTTTTGGTGAAGCTAAAAACTGAAAGTAATTTCAAAATTAAAAAAAAATGGTTTAATAAGTTTTTCTAGATAGCTATGTTCATATTTTTTGACAGGAAACTACCAATGAGTACCTACATTTTATCCCATATTATACGAATTAGTTCAAGCGTTAGTGAATTATAAGTGACATGAAAAAAATAAAATCAATATTCGCAAGAAATGGCAACGCCATATTCCTGTTATCTCTGAATTAATTAAGAAAATTCAAGAACTAAGATTATCTTAATCAAGGAGGTCTTGGAGATAAAATAAAAATCATCTGTTTTAAAATTTAACCAAATCCTAAAAAACTAAGATTATCTTAATCAAGGAGGTCTTGGAGATAAAATAAAAACCATCTGTTTTCAAATTTAACCAAATCCATTAATTCGTTCAAGCTTTAGTGTGATGATAGGCATACGGACGTACATATATAGACGCCTTAACCCAATGATCGATGACATGACTAATACCACTTTTTAAGATGTTTCCATTAACAAATTTTTTTTGCCATAAAACCAATCCTTTCCCTTTACGTTTTGTACATCAAATAAAAATCAGTTAATTTTTTAACATTAACTGATAAAGTTTTTGCAAAGAAAGAAAAATGTTACGCATACACCATAGTGTACCATATATGTCCATCTCTATACAAACATTAAGGGATTTTTGTTAAATATGCGTATGCACAAAGGTGATGTATACTCATAGATCCATGAATACTCTTGTATAGTTTTATATTTTTAGGATCTCATTCCATCTCCCTAATCACCGTAGCGGGCTTCAGGTGAATATTTTCTTGGATAGAGTACAAATGTTGCGAGTTGACATCAAGCTTCCTGAGAGTAGATTTTTTTTTTTTTCAAAATCGCTCAGTCTCGTGGACCTTGATTACTCGTAACATTTTTACTCTCAGATTAACAGGCACCACTAGAGAAAACTTATAATCAACTTTTGATATCTTATCTTTTTGGATAATTAATCCCCTATATTCAATGGATTTATTAAATTCGTCCTCATGAACTCTTTGACTGCCTTTATATGTTGATCAATTCTTTTTTCCTATGGCGAAGCCGTTTATATTAGCCTCTGTGCGGGGTCCTGAGAACAGAGATATTTGTGAAAATTTTATAGCTTCTAGTAAATTGGAACAATCTCGGCAATTGTTGTCCAAAGGGACGAGGTTGGCATACCTTTTGCTTCTTGTAAATTCATGCTTAAGAAAGATGAGAGGTGAAATTATTCATTTCCCGAATTTGTCCACATAATGGAACCTTATCACTAGGCGATGCCTAATGGAATGTTCTCGACTCCACCCCAAAGGAACGTCACAGTAGAGGAAGACCTCTTCTAAGGTAATGCATGTAAGATGGATCGAGACCCTAATAAACTTGGATCTGACTGGGGAAACTTGTTAGTTGGTTTGTTTTTAGCACAAAAGGTACAAAGCCCAAAAAGTGTTTTTTCCTAACCAGCGGTATGTTAAAAGTGATTGCAATTTTAAAAATGCTTATCGAAAAACCGTTGTTTTTGAAATATACCGTTGTTTTTGTAATACTTATACCTATGGAATTTTGCCTATATTTTCTCTAGGTACATATATAAGCCAAATAAATAAAAAAAAAACTTTCACGAAGATTTATTCCCCAGTTTGGATCTTTTCTTGTAGGTACAATTTCATTTTGCCTCTGACCTGGGCTATTTCAACATAATTCATAAACAAGGAAATCGTTTTTAACCAAGCTGGATAAGAAAAAAAATTAATGTGTGAACTTACACGTGGTAGAAGTGAAACCTTAAAAAATCATTTTTCTTAAAAAAAAAAATTGCACCATTAAAAAGCTTACAATTTTTCTTTAAGAAGAAAGCCATACTTAAATTTTGCCAAAATTCAAAAAGTATAAAAATAATTTATTCAAAACAATCATTTTTATGAAAAAAGCAAAAAAAATCTTTTTTTTCTTTAAACAACATTAAATCCATTTTTTTATGACAACTTACATATAATGAATTTTATATCATCTGAAAGCTTATTGTTTCAGCTCAAAATATTTATATCGACCATGTCTATTAATCAGCTTTCATAAAAAAAAACAAACAAAAAAATCAATTTTTTTCGCTTGTATTACCATTAAATCGATTTTTTAAATGACAACGTATAATAAGTTGTATATTATCTGAAAGCTTATTATTACACCTTTTATATAACGCTTTAATCATATTTCTACGATGCCTACAAAAAAAGTTAGAATTTTTTAAAGTCAACCATGTGGAAATTTTAAACTGAGTTTATGGTACTTCCTTCATTGGTTGTTTAGAGGTATTTTTCAAGTTTTTCAATTTAAGATTGTGTAACTTGTAGAGCACCTACCGTTATGTGTGATTATATCAAATGAAAGGTAATATTATCAACATGCGCATTAAATTTAAATCAAATTTGTATGCGCTCTTTATCAAAAGATATAACGTGTTTAGCAAAAAAAAACATCTTATCACCGTTATCTCAGGATTTTAAATATGAAACTAATTGAAATTTTGTACAATTATAGTTTATTTAATTACCTATCTACGATATAAATTTCATTTATCTATCTATTAAAACAAAAAAGTTATAATCACTTGATTTTTCCTGTCGCTTTTTCGTTTCATCGTGTTTCTAATCACTACGATACTCAAGAAGTTTTCACTTAAAAAAAAAAAAAAAAACTATTGAACTCAGTAGTACCTAGTGTTATTTTTTTAGTATGTTTATTACTTTTTACTTGCGATATAGGTACTTTACAAAAAAAAAAGTTGAGATAACATTTTTCCATGACATTACGATGGTAGACAATGCAAAAAAAGTGGGTCCCGGAAGTCCGTCTGTCTGTATAAGGACCTACAGCCTAAACGGATGGACCGATTAATGTCAAACTTGGTATGTAGCATTAATTGGGGACTCTCCAGAGAGGTTTTTGGAATTAATTTTTTTGGACCAAAAATAACGGTACTTGTCATATACCGATTTTAGTAAAATTGAAATATCTCGAAAACGGCTCCAACGATTTTGTTTAAAAAGTTAAAATGTAAGTTTTAAGCTAAGGTGTATCTTATAAGGAAAAAAATCATTATTTACGGTACCTGCCATAGAACCGTTGTTTTTCAAATCCAATTATCTCGGGAACGGGTCGTTATTCTGTATTCCAAAATTCTGTATGACCAAAATTCTGTATCTGAAGAAAAAATTCTGTATGAACATAATTCTGTATTCCATTATTCTGCTTTTCTATTATTCTGTATTTCAAAATTCTGTAAATCCAAAATTCTGTTTTTCAAAATTCTGCAAATCCATTATTCTGCTTTTAAAAATTCTGTAATTTTAAATCTCTACATTAAAACATGTCCCTCAAGTAAGCAGAGCAAGTACCCCAAAATTATATCAAGTGCTCCCTTACTTTTGGAAAAACTTAATGTTCTGCTAACTCGATTTAAAGTTTGCAGAGCAATTACCAGAAAATGCCTTAAACTGTTAGTAAAAAATTCGGGTTTGGTTTAATATTTAGGTGCCAAACAAAAATTTAAAAAAAAAAAAAATTTTTACAAAAATGATTTTTTTTCTGTGATCTTCGAAAAAATTGTTTTTTTTTTGGAATTATTTTGAATAATTAAGTGCTTTGAGTTAAGTACCAAATTTTCAAAAAAACTTCCGAGATTTTCCATTAAAAAAAAATATTTTCATTTTCCATACAAATTCATGTTCTACTAACTTGAATTTGTTTTTTTTTTTTTTTCAAAAAATTCCACTTTTTTTGAAAAAAATTGGACATAGTTAATTGAATGTTCGACTAATTTGAATTAAGGCTCCATTTTCCGATAAGTTTTCCGAGATTTTCATGTTCTGCTGGCTTGAATTTCATTTTTCTCAAAAAATTCAATTTTTTTCGACAAAATTCGAATGGAGTTATTAAGTGCATGACTAATTTGAGTTAAGTACCCTATTTTCCGAAAGTTTTTTCTTCGTTATTAAACATAAAACCATCGACACACAATTTATCCTTTCCTTTATTAGGTTTTAATAATTTAATATTTTCCATTTTTCTGAATTCATTTTATATCACGATTAACTCATAAAGCCTGGTACGCTGCTCGCGCTAAATTTTAGCTGAGATAAAATTCCCATACAAGTTATCGATAACTTGTATGGGATCCATTTTATCTCGGCTAAAAATTTTCGATAATTTGTATGGGAGCTAAAATTTAGCGCGAGCAGCGTACCAGGCTTAACACTTAACTTAAGCTGGCGAACGCAAACTGCTTCAAGGTTCTGCATAGAAAATATCAAAAATCTGTACTCCAAAATTCTGTAAATGATAAAAGAAAAATTGTTTTGATAATGAAAAAAGTGCGCACTTTTTTCATTATCAAAACAATTTTTCTTTTATCATTTACAGAATTTTAGAGTACAGAATTTTGGAATACAGAATTTTGAAATCCAGAATTTTGTGTTTACAGAATTTTAGAATACAGAATTTTGAATTTACAGAATTTTAAAATACAGAATTTTGAATTTACAGAATTTTAAAATACAGAATTTTGGAATACAGAATTTTGGAATCCGAATTTTGGCCCATACAGAATTTCGACCCCAACCCAATTATCTCCGAAACTGCTTATTCGATTTCAACGAAATTTTTTGTGAAAAAGCATTTCTATAATTTAAATATAAACCAAAATAAAATTTTCAAAAAAATAATTTTTGGATTTATAAAAAAAATTTTGAAAATTTTTTTTTGAAAATTCAAATTTTCGAAAACGGGACATTGAATTTTTTTTGAAATTTTGTTTTAAGATGCTGATTAGTGATTTCTACGAAATGGCATACCAATTTTATTTTACAACTTTTTTTCCAAAAAATTATTTATAAAAAATTAGTTTTTTAAAAAACGGCTATAACGAATTGGAAAATTTTTTTTCTAAAAATGCATCTTAATATACAATCAATCAAAACTGCATACTTGTTTTGGAGGGCAATTTGATTTCAGATTTTATTTTATTTTTTTTTTAAACGAATTTTTTTTTCCAAATTTCTATATAAAAAGTCTTAAAAAATTAAGCAACTTTAACTCCAAGAGCAAGTTCGTGCGACCCAGTCGTGCATTTTATTTTTTTTACCACAGCGAGTAGTTACAACTCCAAAATTAGCACAAAATTGATTGAAATTTAAGTGATAAAAGACATTTTGGTGCTGACCAAAAAAGAATATATCTGATTGCCGTTCATTATGTTTTGTATTAAACAGTAGTAATCTAACTAATGTTTAATTTAAAAAAAAATACATTTTTATTTCTTAAATAAATAATTTGTTTTTTTTTTTTTATATGTTTCGTATTTTAGAAATTAAAAATGCAAAATATATTTTTTTGAAAAAATTGAACATTAGTTAGCTTGCTACTGTTTAACCCTCTGTCGGCACACGGGTGCGAATTTGGCAGGACAAAAATAAAAAAATTACGATTTTTCAAAAAAGTGGTCACAAAAAAGTCTCTTTATAAGGGTGAAAATATTTTTTTCGGAATTGTGAATACAATATTCGAATTCCTCGGAATATTCTACATCAATTTCATACTTGATTCTCTATAAAATATTGTGACCGAAAAAAGTTCTAGCGACATGAAAAAGTATTAACCAAATTCGCACCCGTGTGCCTATCACGTCACAAGAAAGAGGTGTACCTACAGAGGGTTAATACGGTTTTTGTTAAAAAAAATACTTAAGAAATGCATTAAATTTCATTTGTTCGTTCATTAGCTTCGTTGGTCGTTCTCAAGTGGCTTGAAAAGACTATCACTCATCCTCAAAAACTGTTGAAGAGTCTTAGTCTATAACTCCAATAAAATAACGTATAACAACATACGCTTCGCATACATATAACTTATGTGTTGTTAGTTCGCTAAAAAAGGTATCTGCCATAATCTTCTTACATCTTGTCCTCTGCGTGTGATAAACTTGGTTAGCTACACCTTATATCTTTACTACCTTAAATATGAATTCAACCCTTTTAAAAAAGCTACATTCTCTCCACATTTTTTAGCACTCAGATGTGTAATTAAAAACACATACGCTTATGAATCACAATTTGTCAACGCATTGTGAATTCTAAGGGAAAGTTTTCGCTAACTTTTCAAAATAAAATGAAAAAGAAAAAAACATCATACACTCCCAACTCCCACAAGTAATGGATTCAGGGTCGTAGATGACTCTTTCAGTTTTTTAAAAAGTAAAATGTGATACTGTCTCACTGAATTTACCCTCTCATATACTTAATTCATGTAGAGTAATACGTATACGCCGAGTGTGTAGTTATGTTCTCTAAAGCCAAAGGAATAACACACACCCCTTGTGCAAGGATCCTGATGGTTTATGCATATGTTTTTGAAGTAGAAACTAAAGAAGGGACACAGAAAACCAGCCGTAACTAAAAAAATAGAAAAAAAAAAACTATGAACTCACATCAAGTAGGGAACTTCTATGTCTCCAGGATTGAGTGCAAATATCCTTTCTGCTGTCAGTTTTTGTTGGTAATGGGATATGGTAATGGGAAACCCAAACGGATATTATCATTTCCGTTACTTGAAATGCTTAATCCTCACTATTGACAGACTGAAAGTTAAAAACGTTCCAGCAATTTAGACAAAAACTATTACATCCGGAGTTTGAGTTTCTTCTGGCCTATTTTTTTTACTTTTGCTTTAACTTTTTTTTTGTTTGTGTTTTTCTTTACTCTACTTGTTTTTTGTTGTTTTTAACAAAAGTTGTGGTTGCCTTTGTTTTAATCAATTCATTACAAATGAGGGTGTGTGTAATGTGTATTTAGAAGGATATTATGCAAGCTTTTATTTATTTTAAGTTGTGGGAGAACTTTAAACAGATGTGTAAAGAGAAAAAAATTATTTTTTTTGAAAAGAATACTATGTAGGTAGTTATGAAGTTTAAAAATTTTAAAGGTACGTATGGAACTTATGGATGAAACCATTTTTGTCATGGGTATATGATAATTCAGGTGACTATTTTGGCCTGTCGATCAAATATGATTACTTGTTCTTAGTTTTCTCGGTTGAAACAAATGTAATAAGTCTATTTCTGTCGACTTATAGTAAATATCGAGAATATTTGTTACAAAATATATTTAAGTATTTTGTTCACACATTTTGATGTAAAGTTATCAGTAAACGAACGATCTACAAATAGCTTCTTCAAACAGACACCGCCTTAAGCTTTCCGCTTATACATACCTGAGTCGTTTAAAAAAAAAAATCGTTTCTATTTAGGTTATATGGTTAGTCCTTAACAAAAATTTCAATTCGAAATATAAACAGACAGAGAGACATCGTAATGTCATATCTAATTGTAATCTCAAGTTTAATTTTACGAGTTTTAAACGTATTCTTAAGAACCTACCCATGTGTGTCTTTTGACAAAGAAGGTCCTTCTTTTGTAAAACAAAATATATTTTACTAATTTTTTATTAATGATACCATTTTACAAAATTTGACGAACATTTTAATAACGTTTAATTAAAAAAAAAAACAAACCTCCACTTCTGTTTTTTTAAAACTTAATTTTTTTGAAAAAAAAACATATCTACTTTTTAGAATATTTTTGAAATTTTGATCTTATGTGGCAACTAACAATTTTTAATTTTTATTTTTATTTTTAATTTTTCTAAAAATTAGTTTTCAAATTAAATTCAAATTATTCTTTCATGAATTTTTATAGAGAAAGCCTTAACCCTTTATATCACCATGTGACATTTCTGTAACAAACAAAAAAAGATCGCACAAAAAAACCTAGGTTAATAAACGCTTTTGAGTTAGGTATACATAAAAGGTTAACATTTACCTAAAGCAAATTTTACTATCAGAACAAGCACGTGCAACCTAGTCGATTTTTCTACGATAGATACTAGTGGTCTATTATTCAGTTTGCAGCTTCGTTTAACCTTGCAGCTGCATTTCTGTAGTGAAAAAAATTTGTAGAATTTGACACTTATATCATTTTAAAAACTTGACCAGCTTGCACAGTTTTCAATAAGTTTCCAAAATTGAAGTAAAAAGAAAGATATTACAATTTGAACACAACAAAACTTTTTTTTTTCAGAGAAAAAAAAAAAAAAATAGAGGAAAAATAAAAACAAACAAACAGTTCGAAGAAATGTGTTAATTTTTGACACTAAACAATACTTTGGTACAATGCATAGTATTTTCTTGGACAACTTTTATCAATATAAATAATGATATTATTTTATAGATTCATGATCCAATACACAGAAAAAAATATCACCACTTAAAAACTAACATATTGCCTTGTTTTACTGTCCTTATGTTTCATAAGGAAATCTTATTAAAATCAACGATTAATAAGGTTTGTTTATAAGGATTTCTTATTATTTTTATAGAGAAAACCTTCTCAAAATTTGAGTGAAAAGTTATTTTTTTCACACTAGAACTAAAATCGCGATCAATATTTTTATAGCAGGTTGGTTCAGGTGGTAAGGTGTACGACTAATGATTTGAAGTCTTCAGTTCGATCCCCGAACTGGTTGCCGTTTTTTAAAAATTTTCTTGTCAAAACCCTACAAGTGCAAATTTTAAAATAATAAGGAAACCACGATGGTTTTAATAAGGTTTCCTTCTTGGATGAAAACCATAGAGAAATCTTATTAGGGGCGTCCCACAAGGAAGAGATCTTTGAGGGCTCAATGTCATTTTGGAAGAGAGGAAAATAATTTTCGAATATTAAATTGTGATAAAAAATTATTTCAAAATAAGTTATTTCGTGAAGCAAGCTCAAAATAATAACATTTTATTCAAAGTTTCATTAAATTTTTCATGTTTTTAGCATTTTTATAACTGCACATGCACACCACCAAAAAAAAAATCAAAACAATAACAAAAAACTAAAGAAAGAAAACTGAGAAATTAAATCCAAAAAATTTTCGTCTCAGAAATCTCAGATAAAAAAAGGAGCGCTCACTTTTTTTTTTAGTATTTTTATAACTGCACACCACCAAAAAAAAAAATCAAAACAATAACAAAAAAAAAAAATCATGTGTGCAATTCACACGTGGTTGAAGTGAAACCTTAAAAATCATTTAAAAAAAACGAAAAAATATAACTTTTTTTTATTCCATCACTTTTTATATATGACAACCTACAATAAATTTTATACCATCTGAAAGCTTACGTATTGTTTCAGCTCAAAATATTTATATCGACCATGTCTATGCAACATCTACAAAAAGAGCTAGATTTTTTTTAACCCAATTAGTTTTCATAAAAAAAGCAAAACAATCCATCTCTTTTCTCTTCTAACGCCATTAAATCCATTTTTTAAAAGACAACACATAATAAATTTTATATCATTATTATTTCACCTTTTATATGAAGCTTCAATCATATTTCTACCATACCTACAAAAAAAGTAAGAATTTTTTAAAGCCAACCATGTCGAAATTTCAAACTGAGATTTTTCTGGGACATGAACAAAATTTACAGTTTGAATCGAAAATATCAATTTTTAGGTCTAGTGTTCCGTAAAACTCTTCTGAAATTCTTAAATCAATTTTAGCTCGGCTTAATTTTTGATAGAATTTTGTATGGAAGCTAAAATTTTTCTCGATCTGCGTACCTACTAGGTTAAAGAATAAAATTCTAAATATCTTTCTGGAATCCAAAATAAAACCCTAAACACCAACTTTCAAGTAAATTAGGCTTATGCACGTAATAAATACGTTAGACATTGGGAGACCCATTTTTCTAAAAATATTAATCATAAATTTGAATAATCCATCATATCATTTAAAAAAAGATATAGGTCAAAATTAAGTCACTTAAGCTGAATTGATTTTATTTTTTGTTAGAAATTAGTTTATTAATTTTTAAATCTTAAACTTTAAATGGTCACTGTGGTGTATACGTAACTTTTTTTCCAAGAAAAAAAAAATTGCAATTTTTCTTTCGATTCGAATAATTTTTTTGTTTTGCCTGGAAAATGTTCAATTGCTATATCTACACCTCAATTATTTTTGTTCAGGAAGAATAGGTTTTGGTTTTAGTAAAAGCTGTCTCGTCTCTTTTTTGTATTTAGTTTATACAAATGACAACATTTCTAATGTATGTAAATCTAAAATGATTTGTAAAAAGCTTCAATATTTTGTCGACCATCCAGTACAATATTCTGGATACACAAAAGAAAACCAAAAATGTGCCATTTTTCTCTCAAGCTCTTTAAAAATAAAATACAAAAAAGGTACTATGTCTGTGCCAAACAACATGCCAGAAATTACAAAACCCAAAAAAAGGAAGAAAAGAATGAAAAAAAAAAAACAAGATTGCTATCTAGGAAACTGGAGTTAATGACACGACAGTATGAACAGTGTCGTTGTACTTCCGTGCCAACATCTGAAGCACGTCCTACAACAACGACACGGCGACGGCGGCAGCACTGACGACAGCCTTAATACAAAAACCGCTGGCTGCCATACCATCATCATCGCATCGTTTGTGCTACAATTACAATGAGTTTCTCAAGAGTTATGAATTCTGACAACAACAACAGGCCGGAGATATTTTAGTCTCGTCCTTATTCATTTTATGGATTCATCATTTCCGATATGATGGTATTTATTTGCAATAATAATTGATGATACCAAACGATACCTTGTCCTCAACGAAAACGGGGTGTCAATAGAGCCCGCCCTTCTAACTTCTGCAGCCGATATGGTGAAAATGACGTTTTTGTTTTAGGTGAATCTTTGTTAACGTCTTCGTCGTCTGTCGTCTACGACTACCGAACGAAGGATGTTTGTGGTTAATGATGACGGGCAGTTCAAGAAGGGTGACATTCAGAAGAACTATACGAATTTTCCTATGATAACGACGACAATGCGACAGTAGTCGACAAGAGAAGGATGAGAACGATGACAGTTGCCGGTCTTGATCTTGATGGTTGGTTTGGTTGGTGGGCGTTATGCCAGGCGATATACATATATAAAAGACAGCGACGGGTAGTAATGAGAGTAATGATTATTACGTCGTAAAGAAAAAAATCAACATAGAATTTCATTCGTCGAACACTATACCGTCGTCGTCGTTCTTTAGATTCTGCTTCCATCACAGCAGCTACTAGAGAGCTAGGATGAATATCAGGATAAATGAGCCAGGATGGAGGTGTTTGAAATGCTGTACTCTTTTTATTATGAATATGTGTTATTTTGGCAGATTCGTGAGCAGCAGCACTGCCTTCGTATAGATTGCTTGACAGGAAGTTTGCCATTTTCCATTATTATTTGACACGCCAAAGATGAAGAAGATATTTTTGTGGGGAAGGCGGGAAGAGAGAGATAGTATATGTGTATAAGGACTGGTTGATGCCTGATGGCTGATGAATCATCAACATCGTCATCGTGGGAAATTTAATTAATCATGGGAAAACAGCCAGCTACTGAGCTGTCAAATGGCTTTGTTTTTGTTTATATACTATGTTAAAAGTAAGAGAAATGTGTGTGTTCAAAGTTGTGGAAATAGTTAAGAATATTTGTTTCATATAAACATTGCATGATGTGTGGTGGAAAGATAATAATGAAAACAGTAGTATTCATCACTTGATTGCTGAGGAAACATAAAGATCAAGGGGATTTTTGTATACCCTCTATAGGTATCTATCTAAGCTATTTACAAGGAAAATGAAAACAGAAAAAAATGTTATAGTATAATTCTTCAAAGATGTTTGTTGTTAGGGTTTTTGTTATAAGCTATATGAATACAATGCAAGCGTGTTAGGTAATTTATGACTATAATGAGCAAAAAGTTAAACAATAAAAGCATAAAATGTGTCTGGGAAATAATATTGAGTGGGTGTTACATAAGAAATATCTTAAAATTGCCTATAATTTAAATTAGACAATGTTAAGTCTCGCAATTAGCATAGAAAAAAATAGTTTCGGTATATAACATTTCTTTATTCACACTTATATTCAGTCTTAAATTGGTATGTAATTTATGGAATATTTATTTAATCGAGGTATATTCCTGCTTTCTGAAGTACTTTTTAAAAAGATTTTATATAGAATCAAACGAAATATGAATCAAACGAAATATGCTAATAGGCCAACTAAAGAGCTCTCAGAATTTGGAAACTTGTTCATCCCAAATCCTTACGTTTTTCGATTAAATGCAGTTTTTGTGAAATTTTGAAAATTCTCTACTTTGCAACAGTATTTTGCTTCCTCTGCCCATAATTATTATATTTTGTTCTTTACTATTCTTTCACTAAAACATTGCCAAATAGTAAGAAACAATTAACTGATCAAAATATATTTTCAATCGTCATTTAGCTGCAAATTAATTAATAGTTCCAAGTTTTATGAAAACTCAATTTCTTACTTATATTTCAGAGCAACACACCAAAAAAAATTTGCATGGTGTAAAATTGGTTTATTATTTTGTCCTGGTACTGCAGTTGAAGTACCTATTAGTATTAGTTGAAGGAAAACAAATTGTTTGTAAAAGTATAAATAAAACAAACACTAGAAATAAAATATAATTTTATAAAGAATATTCACTTTCAGTAATTAGTAGAGTAACTAAATCAAATTATTAGGGAACCCGGTCGAACAGCTCTGATTTTGACGTTTTTTTTTTTCAAATGTTGGTAATTAAAAATACTTTAAAATCTATAGATTAAAAATTGCCGTTGTTGCCGTATTGTTTTTTTAAATTAAAATTAAATTTTTTTTTAACAAAACCATTTTTTTTGCTTAAATTTCATAAAATAAATTATACCAAAAGACTCTCCAGGTAATTTAACGAAAAAAATATATGGGAGTAAAAAACAATCTTCCCTCATTTAGGCGATAAATGCAATTTTCTCACAAACTGACTTCAAACACAAAAAAAAATATTTTGAACACAACGGCAACACCTACAATATTTACAGACACGTTTTTAAAAAGTCAGAATCTCATATCTATCAGTAAATTTAGTCAAGAGTTTTTGAAAGAAGAGTCCTCAACTCAAAATTTTGGAAAAAAAACGTTATTAAAAAATTTTAGATGGCTTTTTTTTTTAGATTTTTCGTAGTAAAACATGAATTTATTTAAAAAAAATATTTTGGCCATAAATATTATCAGTTGAATTTCAAAGAGGAAAAGGTAATATACAGGGTGTCCCAAAAGTAATGGATCAAACGAAATATTCTGATAGGCCAACTTTAGGGCTCTCAGAATTTGGTAACTTGTTCATCCCAAATCCTTACGGTTTTCGATTTAATGCAGTTTTTGTGAAATTTCGAAAAACCCCGACTTTGCAACAGTATTTTGCTTCCTCCGCTCATAATTGATTTTTGTTTTTCACAATTTTTTCACTAAAACATTGCCTAATAATAAGAAATAATTAATTTATCAAAATATTTTTTTATTTCATATGCCATTTTGCTGCAAATTAATTAACAGTTCCATATTTTATAAAAACTCAATTTCTTTCTTTTATTTCAGAGCAACAGCCTGAAAAAAATTTGTATGGTGTGGCACTGGTTTATTATCTTGAAAACTTGTCGTGTTATTGCAGTTTTCAAAAATGTATAAAAGTTTCCAAAGTTGAAGTTAGAACTGAAGATATTACAATTTTAAAGCAACAAAACAGGGCTTTTCAGAGAAAAATAACAAAGAAAAATAAACACAGTTTCTCGAGTGTTGTTTGTTTATTTCTTTTTGAACAAAAGCCTCGATTTTTGTTTGTTATTTTGCTCTGAAAACGTCTGTTTTTTTGCATTCAAATTGTAATATCTTTCGTTCTATTTGCAACTTTGGAATTTTTAATACATTTTTGAAAACTGCTATAACACGGCAAGTTTTCAAAATAATAAACCAGTGCCACACCATACAAATTTTTTTCAGGCTGTTGCTCTGAAATAAAAGAAAGAAATTGAGTTTTTATAAAATATGGAACTGTTAATTAATTTGCAGCAAAATGGCATATGAAATAAAAAAATATTTTGATAAATTAATTATTTCTTATTATTAGGCAATGTTTTAGTGAAAAAATTGTGAAAAACAAAAATCAATTATGAGCGGAGGAAGCAAAATACTGTTGCAAAGTCGGGGTTTTTCGAAATTTCACAAAAACTGCATTAAATCGAAAACCATAAGGATTTGGGATGAACAAGTTACCAAATTCTGAGAGCCCTAAAGTTGGCCTATCAGCATATTTCGTTTGATCCATTACTTTTGGGACACCCTGTATATTACAGTTTTGAAAAAAATTATAAAAATTACTTCAATTTCATTGGATTTTCTTGATAAAAACTTAATTTTTGCATTGAAATAATTGACTTTCTCAAAGACTTTGGCAAATAAGAACTTTAAACTTTTGCTATTTAACTTTCAACAATAAGGGTATTAAATGAATAAAAAATACTTTATATAAAAATGTTGAACTTTAAAAAAAAGGTGAAATTTTTTTCAAAACTTCTATTAAAAAAAATTTCTTCGAAAATTAAATGCTTTTTAATTTTTTTCATAAACCGTTATACATTTCGACATTTCCTTTTATAATTTCAAATCATAATAAATGTGGCCAAAAATTTTAAAATAAATGCATTTTATAATACGAAAAAAGTTTTAAAAACGACATGTTAAAATTTTATCAATAATTTTTGTTTTTCAAAAATCTGAGTTCAATTACCATTCTTTCAAAAGCCCTTCATTCAATTAACTTTATTTTAATTTTAGAAATATGACTAAGCTTCTAGCTTTCAAAACCTATGGCAAATTGAGTTGAGTTTCAAATTTTATCTATGTAGATAAACTAGTTTACAAGAAATTTTAAAAAAATTAGAACCATTCTTACTGAAAGAAAAATTAAAAATCATCACTCGAAGTTTGCAAGTCTAATAACATTGGTCTTCAAAAAACAAAAAAAGTCGGGAGCAAGAACTCTGTAAGGTGATCTTGATTAACTTGAATGTGCTGAATTCAAAACTATTTACAGATTTATTCCATCACGTCTATTTTTTGAGCTCTCACTATACTCAAAATTTATTTTTATTGAAATATTTTTTGATGTTTGATTTAAAATATATAATAAGCTTAGGTAATATTTTACTTTTTTTTCGAAATCTGGAATTGACTTCAAACCTTCTTTAAAAAAACAATAAATTACCTTAACCACCAAGATTTTCAGATATCATTCTGAAAATGTGTTATTGGCAAATACAAAATGATACTTTTCTATAAAATCTATGGGTAAGAAGTTTTCCAAATACTTTTTTTTTGTTAAAAATGCTCTTTTTTGTTTGTGCTTTTTATCTTTACTTTTTTCTTAATTTTTTTTTTTTAACAAATCTTAAATTTTAAATGATTAGTGAGTATTTTATAGCTTTACCTATGTTACAAGAGAAAATTCAGAACCTGCACTTTTCTTATATTTAAGTCTCTTCATTGCGTAAAAAAGGGGTATTTTTTAACAAAAAAGTATTAATAACTTTATAAATTATAGCGATACAAAAAAAGTTGTATAGCAGAGTTGTAGAGAATATTATGGTGAATAATCTTATCAAGGAAGGTTTTTTCATAATTTTGATAAAAAGTGCTCAAAACTTTAAAATTTTTACTTTTTTATGTTTTTTTTTAATTTGTTGGCTTGTAACTTTTTTAATATTCAGAATATCGAAAAAATGTTTAACATAAAATACCGGAAATTTAATTGCCTACGTTTCTTGTATACACAACTTTTATGTAGGATAAATAGAAATCGAGATATTCAACAAAAACTAAAATCTAAGATGAATTTCGCGAGTGCGAAAAATCAGAGTAATGATATTCAGCCAATGCTCTATCGAATGAGCAAAAAAAAATGTGGGGGTGGTACAAACTGCTGGGTCGCCCATATATGAACATCATAAGTGCGCACTGGACTAAAAGATATTTTGCTATGAACGTTTATGTAAAGATTAAAACCTTTTTGTTGCTCTTCGAGGGTTTGTCTATAACATTAATTCCTAAATTTTAAACAACAAAAAGTTTTCATACAATTTAATTTATTATCGATACGAATTCTTAAAAAAATAAGGGTGAGGAATTGTAAAAATGCTTAGAAAACTATATAACAATATCTAAAGTGTGCGAAAAAAAATTGAATTCAGTCGCTAATTCTACCGAAAATAAAATTAAGAATTTTAGGTTATTTTTCTTGGCTGCAAGACCCAAATTTTCGAAAAAAAAAGATTTTCAAGAAATAGGAGCTATATCTAATGCAATTGCCGAAGTTGCAAGATTACACAAAAAAAAGACCCTAGAACATTACCTCTGCAACTGCCTATACTTTATTCTAATCTAGACATCTATCCATTGGTGCTCTGTTAATAGACGATCTAATAATAGAATTAAGGACCTTATATTTATTTATATTTTTTTTCTAAGAAAAACTCAATGGGTGCAACATAAAGCAAAGAAAATATGGACATGACCCCTTTGATTAAGAAACATGCACAATGACTATTTACATGGAGGATCTTCTTCCAGCCCTGATGTGCTTTAAAGGTATACCGGACATTGGGCAAACATGGTAGTGCCATCAACTGACATCAAGGCCAACTAATTCAAATGAAACTCAAATGTCCATACATCAAGCAGCTGCGAGCATCTTGTATAATTACACCGTATTATTATATTCAAGCTAAATATAAATAATATTCAAATACAAAAAT
Source organism: Episyrphus balteatus (assembly GCF_945859705.1). Lineage (NCBI taxonomy): Eukaryota > Metazoa > Arthropoda > Insecta > Diptera > Syrphidae > Episyrphus > Episyrphus balteatus. The sequence continues at coordinate 84,543,426 of NC_079136.1, read as the reverse complement.
AACCATACGACCAAAACCAAATCGTTTGTTCACTTTATTTGATTTACAAAATTCCACAAAAACATTATACCTATAGGCTACCTGAGTTCCTAATAATAACACGTACACCATATTCTTATTAAATCAAAAAGTTATTTACAAGAGTTTCATGAAAATTCCAAACAAAAACAACTACCTCCTTAAAAATTCTGCAGTGACCTTTAAAAAAATATTCTTCAAAATTGTATATCTCATTGAAAAATGTTTGCATTTCATGTGTGTTCTTTGTTGATGATATAAAAACAAAACAAAAAAAAAAATACCAATACCACTTTCGGCTTTAAATTAAAGATTCCACAGAATAACACAAATCGATTTTCCTAACTTCCCAGAGTTTTGGCATACTTCCCAATCACACAACAAAATTATATATACATACACACATATACACAAAAGTGTCATATGATAACATCTTTAATCTTTGCCGCAATTGTTGCGACATAATAAATTTTCGTCAAAAAACAACCTCAACTTTTATTACTCATTTGGAAATCAAGGTAATTTTTGGTTAAAAGAGAGAAAAAAAACTGCAGAGAGCAGACAAATATAAAGAGACTGAATAAAGAGATCCTAGAGAATTCCATGAGAGGGGAAAAGTTTAAAAATCACTTTTAAAAGCAGTATAAGAGTTTTCCAATCCCTCCGTTTTCGAGAAGAAAGTTGATAGCTTTTCAGCCAACTTCTCGAAATTTGTTGAAACTTAATTGGTGAGAGAGCATTTGGAAGAGAGTGCCATGCGCTTTTAGGGAAATTCGTTAAGTTTTGTCGCACCCATGTTCTACTATAGGTACCGAAACAAATCAGTCAAATCTATGTTTTTGAAAAATGGGTTTCATTAATCGAAAAGAACTTTCAACGGGAAAGGACAACAACACCTGATGATGATGTGCTGAGGCCGACACGACGACAACGGCCGGCGACGACGACAACAACATCAGGAGGTAATTTACATTCTTATACATGATGGTGTCGTGTCTGTCCTAAATCAAATTTCGAGGGTTGCTGAACTACCATTGCTGTCAACAAAATCAATTCAAATTAGTCCGGTAAGAATTGAGGATGTTTTTGTAATCAATGGGGGCGGACCCTTATCATCATGCGTTATTCGTTGTTGTTGTTGTAGCTGTGATGTGGTTTCGGTTTGTCAAAACCCCATTCAAGCTGTCATTAAGCTTTCAAGGGAATTATTTTTTTCTTTTTCTTTAATCTTCAAATAGAGCCAAGATAAAATTTTTAAAATGAATACAATTTAAGAAATTGGAATAAAGATGTGACGGGGGAATACTAAGTGAAAAAAAAAAAATAATTGGTCAACTTTATATCAACTGAGTTGGTTCTGTCCAAATAGTATGTCAAATGGAAACCTAAACTCCTTTGCTAAGAAAACTAAACTAAAAACTTAAAGTCTTAGAGACATTTATCCTTATGGGAAAATTGAAAAATTTGAACTTATTACCTTTGGGATTAAGGGTAGAGGGAAAGAAATATCTTCCCAGGAATTTTATATGATGATATCTGTTGGATTTTGGCCATTTGGTATATTTGGCTTATTTTTTAATAATGAAGAAAATGGTTAGGAATCTTTTGAAGGTATGATTTTTCAAATTCTCAGTTCCAGTCGCTAGTTTTGTTCACTTTTTGTGTAGCTATTCCATGTTAAATGAAGAAAATTGTATTCTTTCTGCGAAGCGAAAAACACAAAATTCTTATGAAACCTTTTAATATTTAAATATTAATCTGATACTCGGTATCTGAACGTCTTTTAATAACATTTTGTATTTCACTTTGGTAAGGTTGTGGTTGTGCTACAATGAAAATAACTCAAGTGGTCATTCTTTTGAAAATTTACTATCACGTTTTCGCAAAATTGTATGGCTGTTTAACAAGGATAAAAGCTTTTAAGTGCTGGAAATGTTGGTAGAAAATTGTTAATGACAATTTTAAAGATTAAGATTACGTAAGTTTGAAATTGTCAGAAAAAATTTAAAGCAGTCTATAGTCCAATGTGATACTACTAAGAATTTACTTAATAATTCAAACATTTTGGAATTTACGGAGTAGACCTGCGAAAGAATAAATAGTAAAAGAAAAGCTTTTTTAAATCTTTTATCTAGCTATTTTCTTTTGTGGGCTTACTTTGTTGAAAAAAAAGCGTACCTACTTTTACATATCTTTACTCATGTTGACGTAGGCAACTCTGTTAATAATAACTTTAAAAACTTTAATAATGGCTCTTTTTTTAACTGCATTTCAATAAAATTGATATCACCTTTAAATCTTCAAATATCCAATTCTAAGACTGTACAATTTTTTCTGCCCTTTTCGATTACATTAGTCAAAAATAGTAAATTGACGAAGTTAGAGTATTTGCAATGTTTGAAGGTCTCTAAATCCAGATTTTGTAGGTATTTTGAAAAACAAAGTATGAAGTTTTAATGTATTCAATATTCCCTACAAAACGTTTTAGGTCACTAGAAAAATATTTTTAAATTTCTTTTTTTTTTTGTTAAGCAGTGCATTGGAATGTAAAAAATCTGTAATTTTTCTAAAAAAGAAGCCAAAGACTAAGTTAAATCATTTGGTAGATACGTGCCAAGTTATTCTAATTTTACTCTCATAGCATAAACATTATTTCAAACACCTTTCGTGCTGATTTTTGGTGAATTATTTCTCAAACATAGAATTTCACGGTTTTGAACTTTAAACGTCCATATCTCGAGTTGCAGATTTTTTTACATTTTTTGTTTGTATGTGTAATTTTTATTTATTAACAATATCTATCGATTCCAGTACCATTTTTGTTCTACCACTTTTTTTTTTAAGGACATAGCTTTTTGACCTTTTTCTAAATTCACCTCAGTTTACTCTTCTAAAATTTCTAAAAATCCTCAATATTCAAATTTTTAAATTTAATTTTCTGACTTTTTTTTACACTTCTAAGACTTTACTTTAGCTCAAAAGGCAACCCTATGCCTTTACAGTATTCCGCCAGGAAAACCATTAGCAAACTGTTATTTTAGAGACTGCCTTTAAGAAAATATAACTCTCAACTCTATTTGCAAGCTTTCTCTACGATAGGTAACAAAGGTAAGCATTCTCCGTAACTGATTCAATCTAGCTTGTGAAACCGAAATCGAAATTACGATTCAGATTAATACTCTACAGAACTCCCATTTAGTATCTTTATAAATTTATTATCCCATTCGGTTAAAATCTTTTTTATAATAATATTTTTAAAAGATTAAAGTAGCATTAAATAAATATACATATAAGCATGCTTACCTCTCCTTTCACCAATAAAGATTGCAACTGAACAATAAAATGTACGTCTTCGTATGCAAATGCATAGAACACAACTGTTGCGTTAATAATGCGAGTATAGTGAACGATTGAATCTCATTCATTGTCGAGATAAAGTATAGAAAGAAGCACTTGAAATTCAAAAGAAACTGATGTTGCATTAAAAAAAAAAAAAAAACATAACACAAGATAGAATATTATCTGAGAGCAAGAGAGTGAACATTATTTTTCGAAAAGTGTTTTATTCAAAAAAATAATGTTTTTTTTTTTAAATACAATAAGCAGTTCAAGCTTTATTATGTAGTGTATAAAACCATCTAATCCTTTTCTTAGTTTAGAGTACTCTTACATTTTGATTTCATAAAAATGTCATATTGGTGACGATTTCTTAAGAAATGCTTTTTTTATTAAAAAAAAGTTGCACATACGCCACAGTGACCCATTAAAAAAAAAATTTAATATATTTTTTAACTATATAGTTTTTTTTTATAATCGGATTTAGTTTAAACTTTATTTCAGTTTCTAAAAATCACTTGATAACCCTTTGTTTAATATTTATGTGTTCATAGTGTTGATTTATGAAGGACTAAGAAAACAAAAATAGATTTACCTGACAGACTCTCTCTTAAAAAAAAAACACATTTTGTCAAGTAGAAGAGCCACCCTTAAGTTAAAAAATATAGGTAGATATATCGATTAAATGGTAGTATGTCTCCTTTAAATTCAACCAAAATATACAAAAAAGCAACAAAATGTTACTTAATACATTTTCTTACCAAATGATTCGATTTAAGTGTTCACTTTTTTAATCAATCAACAATTTTACAAAAGCAATTTTCTGCTACATGAAAAACCAACAGTAGCCAGACTGAAGAAACGAGGTAGCCAACCAAACAAGACTGGGAAGGGTCCGATGTTATTGTTTATTGCATTTTCATTTCGTTGCACACAAACACGAATGCAATTCTCATCACTGTAATTTAATTACATACAGAACATTTTCGTGTTACGGTAAACTTTAACCTTTCCGCTTGGATAGGTCAACCGTAATGTAAAATTCTTTTCCCGTAGGAGGCGCAAAATCCAGGGCACAAACAGATTAAACACAAAAAAAAAAAAAAAAAAACGTAAAAACACGATTCCTGCTGTTCCTGTGGACTTTGTGCCTATTAAGTAGCCTTTAGCGTTACTTGTTACATGTATTTCCATCATACAGATACACAGTAAAATTTTTGCGGGCTTTTTGGCCTTCAAAGTGATTACTTAATGTGATTTTGATTGAGCTTTTCATTTGTTCGAAGCAAAAGGATTTCTTGAATACCAATCATTGATTATATTGGCAAATAAAATGCCTCTAGGTACTACTGCACTTATCTGAATAAACATGTCTGAAAAATCCTATCGACAACTACATAACTTTCGATTGTTTTAAGTTTAAAGATAGAGAAGAGAATGTCATTGAACTTATTATACTTATTTCTGTGTGTTGATAGCATTTAAGTCGTGGAAAAATTCATAGACCTATACAATTTTTTTAAAATTTTTTAAATAATTTTTAACGTTACATTAACGAGATAACAATGACAATTTTTTTTTTAAACATTGTTTCTTCTTGTCATTTAATAGTTCCTTTTAAAATGCAACCTATTTTTTTTTTGTGAAAAATGTTTGAAAATTTTTTTTAACCTAAATAAAAAATTATAAAATGGATAAGAGTTTTTATTTTTGTATACAAAATCGTTCTTAAAAAAAAAAAAAACTAAATGGTAGATATACTTCGTTCAAAACATTTTCAAAGATGTTGTTGGTAATATTAAAAACCAATTTTGTTAATTCTTACATATAATATACATATAATATAATTACACTGATTTTTTTTGTTGAAAATTTTATGTTATAAAAATGTACTATTCATGTTTTCAATATTCAATACTCTTTTAATTTTGTAACTTAATATAAATAAAATGCACGACTTGGTCACACATATTTGCTCTATTCAACGCACCTTCACTTGCGAATAATTAGAAAAAAAAATTAGTTTTTTTTCTGAGAAAAATTATGCAAAGGTTAGTAAAAGTTGTTAAAGCCGCTTTTTTAGGAAATTGCAATAGCTCCAAAATAAACAAACAAACAAAAAGCTAAAAAAAAAATGTGATTTTTTTTTCCAAGAAAGTAGGTACCCAACATTATTTTTCTAATTACAATTGATTTATTTTTTTGATACTCTTGAAGGCTTTCTCAAATCCAATCAATGTTCAGTGTCATAGCAAATTATCAAGTGGAGGCTGAATTTCAACACAGAACTTCTGGCATGAGAATCAATTGCACTTATTTCGTTTAATTTGGACAAGTCGTTTGAGACAAAATTTACAAATTTTAAAAATTTTATAGAAGGTACCATTAGTAACGAATTTCGACGAAAACATTTTTTTTCATAAAAAAAGCATTACCTACAGAGTAAGAAGTAATACCTGAATTTTGTATCAAAATCATTAGAGTCGTTTTCGATAAAATCCCAATACTTCGAAAATGGTTTTTGGGAGATAGTGGTTCTAACATACTCTTTTTCTTATTTTTTTTTTTTAATAATTATTGAAAGTAACTGCGAACAACAACTTTTTTTTAAGCTATAAAAATGCAGATTCATATTTAAATGCATAACAAATGATTTGTTTTCATATTCTGCATTATTAATTATGACGTGTTTTCTCATGTCCTGGTCTTACATTTATTATTTAATTAATTATTCAATTCATATAGTCGATCTCAAAATAATTTCAAATTATGAATTTGATACCATTGGTAGTAATATTGTTCAACAGAAAGGAATTATTCAAAAGAATCTGTTGCATGAATTTTAAATGACACTTCTTAGTACTCGTATTATAAATGTAACTTGAAAATATGTTAAAAGGTCTAAAAAGCCATCGTTTTGTATTGTGTCTTATATCCTTGAGAAGTGTTTATAACATAAGCCAAGCGGACTAATGACCATGACCTTTGATATGGTCACGTAGAATGTGACGTTAGACACATGTGTGACAGTGACATTCTTTCGAAGAAATTGTTTTCCACACGTCTAAAAGATTCTATATTAAGCTAATTTATAATTCATGAGTTTTCAAAGTAAAAGCTATTACAGATTTTAATGTTCAATCAACTTCAACATATTTGCATGTCTTGCTAAAAATGCAGATTAAACAAGTCTTAGTGCTATGTGCATTACTAAGAACAAAAAAGAGGATGTCTGCCTGAAAGTTAGGTGGCGATCAGATGACAAACACAGGAGTTTATACAAAAATTTACCTTGAAACCATCGAATATAAATAGACTTAACATAAAATATGCATACTCGCATATAAAATTTATAAATTATTACAATCATTGTCAGCTTGCTTTATTCATTCATTCCAAAGGTCATGTGAACTGAATTGTACTCGTAGGTATTTGTTTCCAAGATTAAAGGAACACAAAAATGAATGAATTCAAATTATACAAAAAAAAAAAAAAATAACAAACATGCATTATTCAACTTAAATTCGTGTAATTAAAGGCGAATTTCGTAAATTTCCATTCGAGTTGCAATTTTATTGAAATTTACTTAACTTTTTGATACTGATGGTATTGCATGAATAGTGTGACCATTTTATCAGAGTAAAAGTTAAGAAGTTTTCAGCTTTATCTATTTTTATATGACCTAAAACTACTAGTTCCTTTTTTTCGCTTAAGAACCTTTCTCATCATCCAGATCAGTTTAGAGCTAGATTCAAGCTAGCCAGGTTGACAAATTCTTTCAATACTTCATAGTCTTTGAAGAATAATTTTTTTTGAAATCGTGTCATAGTGTCGACTGCTAATTTATCGCAATTTTTTGTTTGAAAGATTTTATTATGAAATCAGACATTTCTTCTTTGATGATCTCGAATGTGACCACAATTATCTTACTTTGACTTCACATGAGGGTTTGGTCGGGTCAGTAAACATCGGCAATCCTGATTTTGAAGTGATTCAGATCTGTGACCAACCGAATGCTCTAATAGTGCTGTTGGAACGTGGAAAGTGGTATGTAGGTACATAATATTCTATGAATCTGCACATTTAAAAGTCCGTCACAATATCATCGTCACCTTTGAAGAAATATAATTATCGGTGGTTGGCCGTGATCATCGTTGATCAGCGAATTTTAATGTGGATGATAGCTGCACGCTTGTTTCATGTTGCAAGTTGAGGCTCTGAAAATTATGAAAATGAATCAGGAATTTCTTCTAGCTCACTTTACATGCTTTCGTCTCTCTCTGATTTACCTTGGGTGCATTTCTTCTTTGCTTCTTTCTTCTTAAATTTGAAGTCTACTTTCAGAGGTGCTTTTTCTCATTCTCATCTTTATTATTCGAAAACTGAAAATGAAATTTAAAAAATCCAATAGCTATCGTAATCGTGTGGCATGCCATCCAGATCTATGCCATTCATTTAAGGCCACAAGAACTTTGTAATATCTATTTGAATTTTTGTACCGAATTTAGTTTGTTAAAATCGTTCCCATTATGTGATAGATTTTTATAATTATTGATAATGCGTTGTAAAATTATCAATTGCATTAAAAAAATGAACTGAAAAATATTTGCTGTGTGTATTAAATATTTTTTTTTAAATGTCTGTCGAATTTCTAACAATAGTCCAGACAAAATAGACATAAAAAAGAACAAACCCATAAATAATTTGCATAGGGCTGAAAATTGGTACAGAGCATTGAAATGTCGATTAAAGTAAAATGTCAAAAGTCCCATGTGTGCATAAAAAGTTATTCAAGTTTTAATGTCGAAAATTTTTGTTGTTCATATATATAACTTTGAAACGGGAGAAGCTATAAAATAAAAGTATATGGAAGACTTGTAGGTTGTGTAATTCCCTAAAAAAAACAAAATATTTTAAAATGCGTCAAATCGTCGAAAACAACGGTTTTTTTCCTATTTCTCTTAAACGATGAGTCCTATCGAAAAGTTATCTTTGAAAAGCTGGTAGATAATGTGCTCTTCTATATAATTAGGTTTTTTTTTTTTTGAAGTTATACTTCTTATGGGAGGGTGAATATGAAAATTCACTTTTTGACAAGAATGTCAAAGGGATTATGACGCGATCACCCTGGGTAGCAGGGCTGTCGTTTCACCTTTAGAGTAGGCAGTACTTTAGTATTTAAAAATGCAGTACGCCGTAGTACGGCAAACATAAAACACACAACACGTTGCAAGTTACATGTTTCATGTGGCAAGTTGCATGTGGCAAGTCGTATGTGGCAAGTTGCATGTGGCAAGTTGTATGTGGCAAGTTGTGTGTGGCAAGTTGCATGTGGCAAGTTGCGTGTGGCAAGTTGCATGTGGTAATTTCCATGTGGCAAGTTGCCAGGGTTGCAAAAAGCTCACATTTCAGCTCAGCTCACAGCTCAGCTCAAATTTGAGCTAGGTACCATAGCTAAGCTCATTTGAGCTGAGCTGAAAGTGAGCGCCCCAACTTCCAACGCCTATATCTCGGAATTTTGAAAAAAATGAAAAAAAATTTTTTGATGCCAAAAGGTAGCGAGGACTCTAACCTACATTTGGGTACAACTCCCATCCCTGTAGGTGCACGCGTTCTCAAACCGGGTGAACTTAAAGGTAAAAAAAAGTTAAGCCCGATTCTGAAAAAATAGGTATGATGTGGCGGTTTAACATGGAAGATGATTTTTTAAAAATCTGAGAATGTGAAAAGCGTAGGCCCATGACACAAGCTATCATTGGGCATCACTCCCAAAAATTGCTCTCAAGCGGTTTAGCTTCCAGGAGCGTTCAAAGATTCGGGGATTTTTCGAAAAAAAATTTTACCCCAACTTTCAAACGCGATTTTCTCGGAATTTTGAAAAAAATCGAAAAACCGGATTATACCACTATCGGCTAGCTGAGAATATAAGCTTTCATATGGCACCACTCCCCTGTCTCTAGATCAAAGCGTTCCAACGCAGAATTTTGAAGAAAATGAAAATAAAATTTTTGGTGCCAAAAGATAGCGGGGACTCTAACCTACATTTGGGTACAACTCCCATTCCTGTAGGTCCACGCGTTCTCAAACCGGGAGAACTTAAAAGTAAAAAAAAAATAGGCGCGATTCTGAAAAAAAAGGCATGATGTGGTGGTTTAACATGGAAGGCGATTTTTTAAAAATGTGATAATGTGCAAAGCGTAGGCCCATGACACAAGCTATCATTTGGCATCACTCATAAAAATTGCTCTAAAGCGGTTTAGCTTCCAGGAGCGTTTAAAGATTCGGGAATTTTTCGAAAAAAAAATTTACCCCAACTTTCAAGAAAAAAGTCGAAAAAAAAAGTATGATAAAAAAAGAAATATTTTACTAAAAAATAGAAATATATTTACTATCAAAAACACCAAGAGAAAAGATCACGAAAAATTATCTGTCTTATTTATAAAAATATCTATGTGTTAAAATAATTCCATTAATAACTAGAACCAAACATCTTAAGCTATGGTGTTTTATAAAAGTTTAAAATATCTTCATATTTCATTATACTTTTCAAATAAAAATCAATGTATCCTCTCACCCATCACAGCTCAGCTTAGCTCACTTTACCTTAGCTCACCCAACAGCTCAGCTCAACCATCAGCTCAGCTCACTTTCAGCTCAGCTCAAATGAGTTAACCATAACCATATATAGTACGTTCTGAACCGCACAACATGAGTAAAGTTCACAGCTTAAATTGAAAACTACATGGACGCAAGGAGGATGAAAGAATTAATTTATTGTTCACTTGATAAAAATGTAAAAAACAAAGTGTAGATTAATTAATTTAATAATAGAAATTAAAAATATCAAATGAAATTCATTTATATATGTATACTGAATGAGAAGTATAACTTCAGTCGAGTGTACATGTGTACACACACTCTTTTTTTTTTTTTTGCTAAAGTAGGCTTTAAAAAAATTTGATTTGGTCAAAATTCTAAAATTGCAAATTTTTGTACCTAGCTTCTACACGGAGAAAACAGACCACATAGAATTAACCGGATCGCAAACCTTAATTTAAGCGGATTTCTGCATGGTTTTTTTTTGCTAAGATGACTTTCACCTTAAATTAAGGTGACATCAACTTAATTTTTTTTATTTCTCAGAGCTGTAATTAAAATAATTTTTTTTTTTCATTTGTAGCCCAGGGTCGATAATTTTTGAAACCAAAAAAAATCATAGTAGGATGAAACCCATTCGAAAAATAGGTGAATATGATCAAAATGAAAGGAAAAATAAATTACGGGCGAGCCGAGTTCGGGATGTGGGTGGGTTGAGTTTTTAGTGGTAAAAAATGGTATATCTCGATTTCCGGCAAAACCAGAAGTCCTATGGAAATAAGTTGTATGGCAAAGTTGTAGGTAATAAAAAGATCTACAACTTATGTATTTAACAATTTTTTCACATAACCTCAAAATTTATGTGAAAAATTAAAAGAACCGAGTTTTTGGTTTTTTATTTTTATCTTTTTCAAAAAAATGTTTTTTTCTACGAAATTGGTTGAAAACCTACCTTATTATGTTCCAAATACACAGTAATTTATTTGATTCAAAATATTTATTTTTTAACCTTATTTTGAAAAAACACCTTAAATTTCAATCGAAAATTCACGTGTCAAAATTTCAGATTTTTTCAAAAAATCGGTAGGTAATTTGTTCGTTAAAATCTTTACTTTCTAATGGTGTAAACAAAAATTTAAATTATTATACCATAGTACATGTTCTCAGAAAATGCAAAAAATGAAAAAAGCTTAAATTAGAAATTTTTTTTTAATCATTATTTTCAATTTTGGCCTATTTATTAAAATTTACACTTTATTTACTCAAAAACCGTAAGATTTATCAATATAATATAAAATCTAATGGTTTTTAAGTAATTAAACTATAAATTTGAATAAATAGGCCAAAATTGAAAATAATGATAGCAAAAAATTTCGAATTTAAGCTTTTTTCATTTTTTGCATTTTCCGAGAACATGTGCTATGGTATAACAATGTATATATTTGTTTACAATATCAGAAACTAAAGATTTTAACGAACAAATTACCTACCGATTTTTTGAAAAAATCTGAAATTTTGACACGTGAATTTTCGATTGAAAATTAGGGTGTTTTTTTTGGTATAAAGTCAAAATAAGGTTAAAAAATAAATATTTTGAATCAAATAAATTACTGTGTATTTGAAACATAATAAGGTAGGTTTTCAACAAATTTCGTAGAAAAAAACATTTTTTTGAAAAAGATAAAAATAAAAAACCAAAAACTCGGTTCTTTTAATTTTTCACATAAATTTTGAGGTTATGTGAAAAAATTGTTAATACATAAGTTGTAGATCTTTTTATTACCTACAACTTTGCCATACAACTTATTTCCATAGGACTTCTGGTTTTGCCGGAAATCGAGATATACCATTTTTTACCACTAAAAACTCAACCCACCCACATCCCGAACTCGGCTCGCCCGTAATTTATTTTTCCTTTCATTTTGATCATATTCACCTATTTTTCGAATGGGTTTCATCCTACTATGATTTTTTCTTACTTTTTAATGTTTTCGAAGGCTTCGGCACTGGTCTATTTGAAATAAATCAAAAATAAAAGTTTTTATACTTATCTCTTCTAAAATACAAATTTTGAAATATATTTTAAAGTTATCTTATATGTCTTTTTTCATAGCTCCCATCGTTTAGAAGATATATCCTTTCAGAGAAAGTACTATACGAAATGATCGTGTGTTTTTATTTGTAATGGAAAACAAATTCATTTAAATTCATTACAACCCTGCTGCTGGCTTAAAATAGCCAAAATCGCTTAACACGGAAAAATTCGATATTTTCATGTGGCTATAACCGAATGCAATTCTGCCAGAAATCAACCAAATTTATCGCACTTTCTATTGCTAGACTTCTATACAGAGACGATAAGGTTACTGGAAACATTATTATTTTTATTATTATTAGCTCAAACTATCGAAAGACGTAAGAATTAAATTCTCTTGTAATCACTTATCATGTAAGTAAAATAAGAGAAGTACTCTTCTAAAAAATAAAAAAAAAAAAAAAACAAATAAAAGGTCACCCCATGAAGCAAGCATACAATAGTACATCCTATATAATCCTCACTTTAATAGTCGATTGCCACGCGCTGTGTAGCTGTGTTATCGATATAATTGATTTAGTTAAATTGCGGCTTTTCGAAGCTTAACACAATTTGCATAATGTGAATTTACTGCAACAAATTGCAAGCGCATACACAAAAGCTCTGGGATGCTATGCAAGCCCTTGCTCTTATCCTCTTTTGCTATAGTGGTCAGGACACAAAGGCTAATAAATAAATTTTTTTTTGTGTTGCTGCTGATGCTCCAATACCAACTCCTAAGTGAATTTAGTTCTGTTCTAATTGATTTCGAGTCCGATACAGATATATGTAGGCTTATATAGAAAATAAAAACCATTATTATTGTTACGAATTGCTTCAATAATATACAACACACACACACAACAAAAAACACACAACAATAAAAATAGTTTAAACACTATCATGGTTAAACTAACATCATGCAACGTAATGCGTTTTAATTACGCCGATAATTATATTTCTAAAATGAAAACCATTAAATGTGAATTTAATTATACCATAACTTCATGAAATTGATTTACTTTGGATATATAATCTAGAATCTGTGTTTGATTAATTAAAAAAAAAAAAGTAAAATACTAAAAAAAAAAAATAAAACAATAACCAACATGTTGGTCCTATTTTGATGGCTCGCTCAGGGCTTATATAAACTCAAAAGCACCTGGCGTTATGCAGTGGTAAATTAATTATAATGAAAATCCAGAACACTTGTTGAGGTTTTTCAATTAAAAATGCACGCATTTACGAATATAAGCGAAAAGCGGATATTGTTTTTAGTAAATTAGGTGTTAAAGCTAATCATTGTTGTTTGAAGTAATATATAGGTATAGTTGTTGCAGTCAGTGATGCAGAAGAAAAAATAACACTAAGATATTGTGCTATCATCAGCTAATTAGCAATACTCTATGTTTTTATTACTGAGCTTTGAAAACGATATTTTTGATTTTGAAATGATGTAAATTTAAATGAATATAGGAAAGAGTCACTTTAAATTTCACTTCACTTTAAATTTAATTGCATTAAATGAATTCTGTGACGAAGCTTCAAAAACAATATTATAAAACCAAAATCTACCTTCACCCACTAGAATAGTGTGTTGTGTAAACAAGGACAAAATTAAAGAAAAGTAGATACAAGTTTTTTTTTATACAATTTGGGACTTTTTCCCATTAATTCACAGTAAGCTTCCATTAATTTTCGTGAAATAACTCAACAAAATGTTAGAAAAACCGTCAAATTGGAAGAAGTTTGACAAAAAGGTTTAACAAACAAAAAAGAGAGTGGTAGTAAAGGCAGAACAATTTTGGATGCAAATAACTCAGCAAACAGATTTCCATTAAACTTTTGGTTTTCATTTTTATGAATAGAGTTTAAGAGACCTTTTTTTTTGATGTCTCACTCGATGAATTTTTAGGAAATTTTTTAAAAATGCATTTTTTTTCGGCAAGTGGTTAACCTTGATTTTTTTCTCGAAAATCCAAAAAAAAAAAAATTAATTTTTATAATTTTTTTTTACTTAAATGCATAGGCATTTGTTTGGTCCGGGGCTGATTAATAATGAATTTAATGTTGAGAAGAAGCGTTTAGAGTAAATTGAAGATATATGTAAAACCAGGAGGGAGTCCATAAAAAAAAATAATTAGAAAAATGTTTCTAACACAGCATTTTTCTTTAATCCTTAAAAATGACGTCTGAACCTAAGTTCCTATGGATCGCAACTTAAACTTATTCGATATTTTCTTAGATGTCATATTCAGAACTAAGCCAAATTATAGGTATGGGACCATTCTAGAAACACCAGCTTTCAAATACAAAAAGAATCATCAAAAACGGTTCACACAGTCGAAACAAAAAAAATATACTAATGAAATGAAAACCTCTTCCATTTTTGAAGTCGGCTAAAAACTGATGAGCTGCGCAATTAAAATTAATTTTTGTTTGGTTTTAGCTTTTTTTTTAGCTCATTTACACTCTACTCTAAAAATATTTTTCTCCAAAAAGCCAAAAAAGCAAAATCATAAATTTTCAAATACCGGGTGCGCGACTATCGAAGAAAAAAGAATGTATGAAAAATTGAAATTTTCTTGGACCACGATTACCTTTAATGGGTATAAATAAAAGATGGCCGATTCAAAGAACTACCCCAAAATTTAATAACGATCAGTTCGGTCGTTTCGAAGGAATTTTGTTACAAACGTCGCAACATGAGAATCTTATACATAAATTAGAAGATTTAATTAAAACTTAAAAAAAAATATATAACATTTCTTTTTAAAACCTATACAAACATCTCTTTAACTTGTTTTGACCTCTAACCAAAATATGTCATAAGACTACCTTTAAAACAGAACTTGTACATATTTTTTTTTTTTTTTTGAAAATCGTTAAAAATAAAAAATTTCATACATTTTTCAAAAAAAAAAAAAAAACTGGCATGCCAATAAAAGGAAATTTTATTTAAATTGTCGGTTTTCAAAAAATGATTTTTTCTTAGAAAAAAAAATGCAAAAATTATTACATATTTTAAAATATTTTCTTTGTTTTGATATTAAAATCGTGGAAATCGATTTTGTCGTTTACAAGTAAGTCAAACATAAATAAGTGGTTCTATGACAGGTAGGTACCATTGATAACGATCCAACAAATATTTTTTTAAGCTACAGTAGGTACTTGCATTTCTTTAACCAAAATCGTTGGAGCCGTTTTTAAGAAAAACAACCTTAAGTGGAATAGCAAGAACCGTTTATTTTGTTAGAATAAAAAAAATCTGGTTTAGGTTGCAGCTTGTGATAGAGATAGACTCACAGCTAGACATACAAACGGACGGACAGAATTGCGAAAACACTTTTTCGCATTCTATATAATCGTAATATGTTTGATTGTTACATAGAGTTATTTCGAATAAAAAGGGCATAGGGTGTGTCACTTTTGTATTGTGGAAAAAAAGTACTCTTATTTTGCAATGTAATAGTTGTCAAAAGTTTTATTATGGTCTAAGGTTTAATAATATGAAAAAAAAAAAAAAAATAATAATATCGTTCGTCTTTGGCTCGCTCAAATCGGTTGACGTTATATTAAATAAATAAATATCCTAATTAGCAACGAGAAAGCCTAAAAATATTTAATATAGGTATATATTTTTTTGTATCCAAACGGTGCAATTACAAAAAACATATAGGTATTTCAAAAATCTCTAAAAATCCTAATTTCTTCGATTTGTTAATATATTTTGAGCTAGCCGAATATATTAATAAAAATGAAAATTGTTAACGCAGAATTTAATTTTGATAAGATATGCAACTTTTAAAAGCTATTACTTTTGAAAATTCCATAGTTCAGCACTTTGACACACGCTACTACACTAAATAGTTCTTAAAGGTTCTGACTTCGTACTTCAACATTAATATCTAAGTATTGTGTTTTTTAGAACAGACCACAGCCTGATACTATGAATATTAAAAAAATCAACAATAATTTAATTCAAATAGTTTTTTTGACAAAAAAAAATAAAATGCACGACTGGGTCGCACGTACTTGCTCTTGTAGTTCAAAGCATCTTTATCTTAAATATCTATTGGAAATTTAAGATTTTGTGAAGAAAAAAAAATAAAAACAAAAAAAAAAAATCGAAAGTTAAAAAAGTTCACTTTTTTAAAAAATTTTTGAAAAAATTTTTTTTTTAATTTTTTATTACATTTTACACTTCAATACCTATGATGTCTGTAAATTTTGAAAAAATTGACTTATGCTTTGATGAAATATATGAACTTAAAAAACATGTCAATTTTTGAAAAACGGCAACGCCATATTTCCGCTCTTGGCATTTTTTGAGAAAAACTAAAAACGCAGTTTTGTTGGAATCAATAAGAGTACTGCGCACACCAAATTTAAACGAAATCGTTAGAGCCGTTTTCGAGAAATTTGAAATACCTCAAAAACGTTATATGGGAGATATGCGTTAAATTGGAGATACATATTAAAAAAATAAAAAAAAACGGACCTAGGGAATTACATAAAAATCATCTGTACCAAGTTTCAAGCAAATCCATCCACCCGTTTAGGCCCTAGCTCGATGTACAGATGGACGCACAGACGCACAGACGCACAGACCGACGGACGGCATGACGAAAACCACTTTTTTGATCTTCTCCATCATCGTAATGTGGGTTTTGATTAAAACCTCGATTTTTTTTTTCTACACGAAACCAATACTTGCCCTATAGAGCAAGTAAAAATGACCCTATTTAATTTTCTAAAACCCACCACAGCTTCGGGAACTGTATTTATAAACGAGGTACACTTTGGAATTTCAGTTTAATTTCATTAAAAACATTCTTACCACAAAACCTCTATTCTCATCGAGTGTAATTCCAGCAAAAGTCCATTAAAATTGTTTCGTCAATCAGTGCGTATATAGTGAGTAAGACTGTAATTTTTGTAGCCTCAAGCAAATTATCTCTTTCAAACTTCATATCCTATTGCTGCTTGCCTTTTTCTCAAAACATCAAGCTCGGAAAACATTTATCTGAATGAGGCAAAGCAAAAATTGTCCCATTTTTTGTTATTTTTTTTTTTTTTTCTTAACTTGGTCATTGTGAGCTAAATGAAAAATGAATTCCAATCCTTTTGCGTTGCTGGTTTGGATGAAAAGTAAAAAAAAAAAAACAACAAAAAACTGCCAACAATTACTCATGACGGTATATATACTCTGCTTGATGCTGCCTGATGCCTGCTCTCCTATATCCTATCCCTTACATTTGCCAAGAGTTTCAAATGACCAATTATACGTAAAATGTTAAGAAATCTTCTCCTAAACGAAATTTAAACCCTGCAGCCATCATCAGTAAAAAAAAGGCCATCCACAGAGAAAGAGAGGAGAGAATTAAAATTAAAAGAAAAATTTAAATTAATTATGGCATTCCATTTTTGTTTTTTTTTTTTTCTTGTATTTTTACGTCCGCAACCAACACAAACCCCATGCGTCCGCCCTCAAAATCTTTTAGTGAGGATCTCTCAATTATCCCTATTCCTTAATCTCGTATAAAATGACATTTGTATCCTGATCTACTTCCTCTTCCACCATCAACTGTCCCGTCGTCTTTCGTTCGTATATATTGTCTGTTCTATACCAACAGATATTTCTGTGTGTTTATATATAATTCGCTATACTTCTTCGTCCAGCCTCATTCTAAATGATAAAGAGTATATTTTTATTTTCAGTTGTGGAATCCTTTTTCATACCGCCTTTCCTCATCAACCTCATTTGGAGAGACATTTTGCCTTTGGCTAGTAGCAGGCATCAAGGAGTAGGAGGAAAATAACTTAAAATGCAACAATTTTTCATTTTGCGCATTCTCGAGTAGAGTAGGTAGAGAGTCATGACGTTGAATCATCATCGTCATCATCATCAGTCGTCCTAATGCTGGGTATCACGCTTTTCGTATATAACAGAAGGTGGGGTATAATAGTATCCAAGTTTGTCCAAGTTCCTTCGCGCGATCCTTACATTATTATCCTACTTGTTCGAGAACTTACTTATTACTTCTCAGTACAACAACTGACGACCGACCGACCGACCGACGAAGAATGACACGCCAACGATGCCAACGATTCGCATTTCGTTGCTTGAATACGTAATGAAATCATTTGACAGGTGAAGCCTGTTTCTATCACAAGTGCAATGTTCTTTCCTGAGGCCATGGATGCCATTTCTTGTACTCAACTAGGCTAAGCTGGGATGAATGAAAGGGATATTCTAAAGGAAGTTCACATAAAAATGTGATTTTATAAAAAAAAAAAAAAATACACAAGATATTTCCATTCTTGACAAAGCCTTTTTCCTCCTGGGCGTCTTGCTTGCTTTTTTTTCCCTGTCGCCCGTCACCATTGATGTTGTTGTTCGTATATAGTCACTTTAAAAATGATATAAGAATTCAAATGCAAGTGGACGGACACTGGGGAAATAATTAATAACACACGTTTCCTTTATGCACATTGCCTTCGTTCTATGTCTGGCTGGAAATGTTGAATCCTTTCAATAATATACTATGGATTTCCTGAGGGAATAAGTCGTTCTGCTTTTTTATACACCTAGTGAGCCAAATAGCAAGACTTTTTTTTCTATTTTAATTAAATAGTTAAATCTTTATAAATATTAGTTTTGTAGATTTTGTAAATTATTAAACACAGTGTGCACTATTATTATTCTTAAATGCACAAACGCATACACATCTGAAAGAGGTCCTTTTAATATCCTTTATTAGTCAGCTTCACTTAACTGGACTGATATACTTTATGTATTGAAATGTATGGCACACGCATGTCATGTGCTTGTGTAGGTGAAGGTATTTTCTTGGTAAAATCATTAATTTTTATAAACTTGTCACTGTAGGGTATGTTATGATAACGAGAAGCTAACAACATATAGAAAAAATTGATATTTCCTCCAAAATAAAATGTTTATAACAAAACAAATATTGTTCAAAGATAGTCAAGTTGGTATGGCATTTTTAAGAAAATAATATTCAATAAAAACGAAGTTTCGAAAAAATTCATCAACCCGTTTTCAAAAAAAAAAAAATTAAATTTTTTTTTAAAAATCTAATAATGTGTTTTTTGAATTTTGTTTCCATAATTTTTATATGACCATTACTTTTAAGTTTCTGTATAAAAAATTTTGGTTGAAATCGGTTGTTACATTTACACGATATTTTTTTTCAACTTTTAAAAAGTGTCCTTGCGATCTCATCTATTTCAAAGATAATTCAAGCTTCAAAAATTAAAAAAAAAACTCACATCGCTCCCCAAATTCGAAATTAAAAAAAATTTTAAAGTGAAAAAAACAATTTTTACAATTTTAATTAGAAAAAAGTTTTTATTGAACACCCAAACTTTCAAATATTATACTTAATTTGAAAAAAAAAAAATGAATTTGGATACAAGTTAAAACAAGTCAAAAAACAAAACCGACTTCTAGTGACCGAAACTTGGATTTAAAGTTTTCCCACATAATCCGAAACTTGTTCCAGGTTGTTCTAGACTCTCGATTCTTAATATTGATTTATAGTATGAACAAATTTCAAAAAAATCCAAAATTTCAAAATCACTCATGTATTTGGAGCTAAGAGTTGGGTGGAGAAAATCTCCAATCCATAAATAGATTGTAGCGCTGCCTCAAGGAGCTGGTCACCCTAATTAAGTAAGTTAAGTCATATTGATTGGTTGGTATTTATATGCTCCTGTGAGCATTGTCTTTTAGGAAAACCCTTACCTTTTAAGAAATAAAAAAAAAATATACCGATTTCTTCAAAAAAAAAAAATGCAGATAAGTTTATTTTGAGAAAAAAAACGGGTCTGTTTTTGCCTGCCCTTTGATTCTTTCATATTTTACATTCACTTTTTGACGATCACTAATGAATTTAAAAGATAAGACAATACTATTAAAAATAAAACTAAATTATTAGTCAAAATTTGTTTCTATAGAAAAAAGGTTACGCATACACCACAGTGAACCCCTTATTAAAATAAGTTTCAAAGAAATGAAAAACAATTTGAAAATAAATAGGGTACTTCATGATTTGTAAGTCTTCTGTGAAGGTATCCATCCGTTATATGTTCCTTAACCATTCCACTAGTATAGCACAGGACCAACAGCAAATGCATGAACGTGTTTATTATACCACAAGGAGTGTATATTATGATGGATGGTGTGCAGTGTACATAGAACACCTAGTGTTATTAGTTGAGTTCAAGTTAATAAGCTCCAATGTCTAAGGTGCCAAGTGTGTTCATATAAGTACACATGTGTGTGTGTAAGTGTATTTGTGTGTGACAGAAAGTATATTTTTGCTGCGTCCGACCTTTGGCCCGTAATGTTTAAATTTAACCTCATTTTGGTGTTTCTTTAGGTTCTTAGTAGGTTAGGTACTTTTTTTGTCTTAGGTATTGCATGTTGCCACTTGGGAAAGAAGAGGATGGTATAATAGCAAAAGTTTTAACTAAGAAATAAGTGATGTTCATATATTGTAGAAAAGTAGATACAGAGGTATGTCTTGGTACTGCACGTTGAAGTTTTGTAGATGGTTTCGATCTTTTCCCCTTCATATTCTGACATCAGTTGCCACATTCGAGTAAAAACTCATTTTAACACTTTAGATGTGATGTTAGGTACCTATACGTGTGAGGTTTTGATATTAATTTGTAAAATTTAAGCTATACTCTTTGAAATTTAATTCAAACTTCACAAAAAAAAATATTAGAGAAGAAAATTTTGCTCATATGAAATATAATGGCGTTTTCGATTGGTTTCACTCAAGAATTCACTCATTCTGAAATCGAATGGAACAGGTCAAGTTACTTCCACTCAATTCTGTTTTTTTATTTTGTGTTTGTGAAATTTCAAATGTCAAATATTGATATTATTTTTTTTTTCAAACGAAAAAATTATAAAAATTATAAATCTGAAGACGACGGAAGAAGAAAATGTTAAAAAAAATCATTCCACTGCATTAAGGTACCCATTTTAATCTTTTTATTAATTTTAATTTTAATTTAATTTAAATTTTTGAATGACAACAAAAAAAAGAATGATTGAGTATTTTTTTTGTTGACATTTTAGTGCTCATGTATTAATGCTTCTGATTTTAAATCGAGAAGAGAATTTCTCTTCTGAGAAGCGTTCTGTCTGTCAGTTTTGTGCGAATAAAACACTTTCAGAAGGCTTCTGAATGATTCCGGACGCTTCCGGAGAGCCAATCGAAAACGCCATAAGTTTGTTTTTCAAATTAAGGACATCTAAGAGGACATTCCACTTTCAATGGGATTAAAAAAGGAAGACCAAATAGCGAAAAAAGCTTTATAAGCTGCTCAGGACAAAAAATCAACGTTATCATTAAAAATAAACAAAAATTAAGCAATCAATTCAAAAAACTTCGATAATCCTATGTATATGTACATATATTGTTCAAATTACAGCGGACAACTGACAACTGACAACCACAAAATGTTTTGCAAGTTTAAGAACGATGTTTTTAAATCGCTTCTTAATATCTTTTTAACACTTTCAGTGTCTATATTGGGCCACGACAACTATCAAAAGAAAAAAGATTTGAACACAAGCTTCGAAAAAATAAGACGGGCGTTGTGAGTTCCTTTGGCTAGACAAAGGGAAGTTGTAATTGCTTTCAAAAAATCAACTCACTAAAAGTCATCTCATCAAAAAAAAAAAAAAATTACGGTAAGCAAGAGCATTCTCTTTATTTTTTACAAAATATTTATTTAATAAATTTTGTATCTCTTCGAAAGAACAAACAAGGAAAAAATTTAAAATCTGTGTCAAGGAGGTTATCAGCTATCATGTTCAAAATATAGTGGTTATTTTCTTAACACAAAACTCCCAAAAGAAATTGTATGTTAGTTTTAACAATACCTTTTTAAATCATTTTAACTTATCTACCAAATAAATTTCAAAAAAAAATAAGACCTTTACACTGTAGTAACGCCTTAAATAGTAGAGATTCAAAAGGTTAAGAAAATTGAAATTGGTAAATAGCAAAAGTTTTATAAATAGTCCTAACTATAGTGTGAGGAGTTCCTCAGATTTAATTTTTTTTTTTCAAAATTTTCCAATGTTTAGCTTTCTTTACATATGAAAATTTTCCAACATTTAATTTTTACAGACCAAATGTAACAGTCAAAAACTAAAAATGCTGGAAAACTATATTATTGCATCTCTGAATTTAGTTTAGTGAATTCAAATTTGGATCAAATGCATTCATGTGAAATTTCGAAAGGACCAAACCCAAAACACGTCCAAGGCGCGTCAAAAACGCGTTCCCTCTTTCGCAAATTCAAATTATTTGCT
This sequence comes from Episyrphus balteatus, assembly GCF_945859705.1. Lineage (NCBI taxonomy): Eukaryota > Metazoa > Arthropoda > Insecta > Diptera > Syrphidae > Episyrphus > Episyrphus balteatus. The sequence continues at coordinate 84,521,038 of NC_079136.1, read as the reverse complement.
TCTTAAAAACTACAAGTAGGTAGTGTAAAGCCTAGTTTTTTTTATTAAATAATTTTCTGATGTTCTTTCTAGAATTTTTTAATTTTTTGTATTCTTATTATTATTATTTTGACTTTGACAAAATACTCGGTGGTATTTTTTCGATACAATATTCGCTGTTGACTTACTGGTTGAACGGAATGCAAATTTGCTTGTAGCAAAGAAAAACGCTGTAGTACAAGATGTCAAATAAAATCTCTAAAATATTTGAAAAGATGAACAGAATATGTGATGCAGTAAAATGTCAATTTTATTGCCACAGCCACAGCTACGTATTGTGGCACCAATATACTAATTTCATACTTTTTAACTTTGACAGCGCCACAAGACACAGCCACAGCTACATCATTCTGTTCCACCAGTTATGGAGACTTAAAATTTTTTTATTTCGCTTCAGCGTCGTACTAGGCTTAACTAAATTAAAAACAAACAAGTATTCGAACTTTCTGTGCAGCAGCCAGTTATGGAATATTATGATGAATATTTTTGAAAATTTATTATTGCCTTTGAAAGTTAAAAGCGTTTTGAACTCGTTTTGGACGCCTTTTGGAAGCGTTATGGACTCGTTGCGTTTCTGTTGCGTTTCGGTCGCGTTTTGGACGCGTCTTGGATGCGTTTCGGACGCGTTTTGGACGCTTTTCGAACGCGTTTTGGACACATTTGGAAGCGTTTTTGACGCGTTTCGGGCGCGTCTTGGAAGCGTTTTTGTCCAGTGTGCGTAACAGAATGTTTTGCTTTCTCAATTCTTTTATATACTCTCAGTTGGGATGGGGATTTGGTTTCTAGAATGTTTATTTTTATTTTGCTTCGCAAATGTGCTATTTGCATTCAGGTGACAGTTGGAAAGAATTTTTTTCGAAAATAAAAAAAATAAAACGTAATTATTTTATCTCAATGCATATGCATATTGCATAGGCCTGTTGATTATGGACTCATATCTTTAATTCAAAAGCAATTTCGACACTTTGGTCGAAAAATATCGGCTTAATTTTCAGTTATGAATAGAACTTAAATGAGCTTTTCTTGGTTTTGATGGAAATTTTTGAAATGTATTTTTTCTCTTCAATCAGAAATATATAGGTACATACATATGTATGTATTTTTTTTTCTTAATTCCATAGACCAGTTCACTATGAAGGCGAACTGATATCTGTAAACCAACACTCGTTTGGAAACATTGGTTTGCAAAGATCTGTCTCCGCATGTAAGAAATTGATTGCAAATAACTCAACTAAAACATAGAACAATTTTTGTTTTTCAGTTAAGAATAAAACTTAAAAAGATCTTTCTTTTGATGTATCACTTGAACTTAAATGAAAGCTTAAGGCATTCTGTGACTGTAATTAATACATGAAAAGCTATTTTACAAGTTTTTAATGAAAAATTTGAGAGGTTAAATTAAATATGACCATTTTTATAGTCATGATGTTTATACCAAACATCACAGGTATCTAAGACTTATCATCAATCTTTCTTGGCATGGGAACGTCCGCTTCATGTTTTATAAAAATTTTCCTTTTCCTTTTTTTATGTTTTTATTTCTTAATTCAAGAAAATTTTCTGAACACGTTTGGAGTGTATTTAGAAAGTTCACGATAATCAGAAAAAGAAAATTGTCGCTGTTTTTCTTGGGTTGAAGACCATTTCTTAAAAAAAATCTTAAATAAGACTTTGGATAAGCTAAGACGAATTTTAAAATATAACTTATTCTGTTGCTGTCACTCGCATTACCTATTGGTGTGTAATTATAAGTGTAGTATTATAGTGAATTAAATTTTGTCTCAAAAAAAAAAAAAAAATCGATTCTTAATTTGACCAGAACCGCCACCCTATAACAACACTAAAATATTATAAAAGACATGACCAAGTCATTAACATGGCAATTCCAAAACTCTTGCATTTCAAATTGATGTCATAGAAGTTCGTAAAAACTTATCACACCAGAAGGAAGGCAGCATCGTGCATTAAATGGCATCCCTTGAGGCTCGAGGAACAGGCCAAACAGGAAGTTCCAAAAGCAATATTAAGTACAATGTAATGTGTCTTTATGTCGTAAGCAGATGTTATTTGGTTGCCAAAAATGAACCCGTTACTAGTTTTTGTTTGTGCCTGTGCATGGTTCTTGTTGTGTAGTATTACAACACAAAACACAATAAATTCACACTTTTTCGGGGTGTTGGAGATGTCATTAGGGTTAATCGGTTTTCTTGTTTTTAGTCTGGTATTTTCGACGCCGTAGCCGTAGCCGTAGCCGCCGACCACAAAGGCCATTATTAAGACATCATTTGTTCCATCAGAGTCCTGAAACAATGAAGTTGTTTGTTCATGTTACTGTGTGGACATTTTAATTGTAGTGGTTTCTTTTCAGCACTCATAAAAACTCGCAATTATATCCAATAATTAAGACTGGATAAAAAACTTTTGTCAACGAGTTTTAATAAATTAAAAAAATTAATGTTTTTACAATATTAGTAGAAATATGGTATATTTATGAAATGGCATCAAGATTCGAATAAGTGGAGATTTATTAATGACGAATTCCATTCTACGCAGAAAATAGACCAACGAACTGTCAATAGTTTTAATGAGAATATATGTATACACTGGGGTGGGTAAAACAAATCGAAATTCTTTTATTTTTTTTGATTTTGTAATCCGAAAAATCGAATGCTAGACCCTCTAGAATATACACACCTTATATGAGCTCTTTATATTAATGGATAGGTCCTCCGCTTCGCAATTTTCCATTTTTACATCAAGCTTCTACTAAAAAAAATCATTGTTTTATTAATTGATTTTTTAGCAAAATTCTTTAGATATATGTACCTGTAGGAAATTGAACGCTCTACAAAAAAGGCCTTATACACTTTTTTCGTTTTTCTAACCATTTAATAGATATTTGAGGTCCAAAAGTCGAGAAAATCTTTAAAAATTGTTTTTTGTTCTTAATTTTGTAACAAATCGAAAAATTATAACAATCAAACGCGCAAGACATATTATTGTAGGAAATAGATTGCTACACAAAAAAGGTTTCATTAACTTTTTTCATTAATCTAACCATTCTAAAGTTATTCGAGGTCAAAGTAAAAAAATTGTAAAAATATTTTTTACTTTTGAGCTTAATAGTTATACAAAAAAATTCCTTGGCATCAAATTGGTTGCTTTAATCGTTTAGAAGATATTCGTATCCAAATCGCAATGCACACGGGTCATAAAAAAACTATTGAAATCAGTGAGCATTGGTTTGGATACTAATTTCTTCTAAACGGTAAAAGCAATCAATTTGATGCCAAGGAATTTTTTGTAGAACGTTTAAGCTCCTATAAGAATACATCTTACTTTCTTGATAATAATGAATTTTCAGTAAATTAGAAAATTTTGAAAAGTAAAAAAATGTTTTTATAATCTTTTTTAGCTTTGACCTCGAATATCTTTCAAATGGTTAGATTAATAAAAAAGGTAATAAGACCTTTTTTGTGCAGCAATCTGTTTCCTACAAGAATATGTCTTGCACGTTTGATTTATTATAATTTTTCAATTTGTTACAAAATTAAGAACAAAAAACGGTTAGATAAACGAAAAAAGAGTAAGAGGCCTTTTTTGTATAGCGTTCAATTTACTACAAGAATATATAAAGAAATAAAAGTCAATTAATAAAAAAATTTTTTTTCAGTAGAAATTGATGTAAAAATGCGAAATTGAGAAGCGGAGGACCTTACCATTAATTATTGTCGAAACCGCTGATTTGATTCTAACACCAAGTGTTATAGTTAACTGGTCACTCAATTTTCAAAAATGATGCTTTAGACATTTTTCTGATAATCTTTGCCCAAAAAGTGTCGTATTCTTTTGAACAAACTATAACTACAATAGCTTTAATTTAATTCATTGATATATTATAGAAGAAAAAAAATCAGCTCAAGAATGATATTTCAAAATAACAAAAATCTTTTCAAGCTTCTTGCCCAGCTATATACACACTTGAAGAAATCCATAAACGCAATGTCACACTTAATCTAATGCCAAGATGTAAACTCTAGTTCATACATCATCCCAAAGTTAGTATCCTTCGCAATAGCGTACATCCATATATTCATTCATATTTATATATAATATATATATATAAGACATCCAAACTAACGGTCTTCTGGTGAATTAAAGCTTAAGAAATCATTCCATGTCAGCATAATTAAGTGAACAACCTTTTTTCACCATTTATCATCGGCAAGAAGACCCTATTTTTGTTGCTTGTATATATACTGTTATTGTATTCTTTATTATTCTATCGAAATTCAAAGCCTTGCCTTAACGTCTTTTTTTTTCTTCTTCTTCTTCTTTTCTCAAACTCCTGTTTATCTGCAAGCCAAATTAAACAAACATTGCTTCCAATATCCCTTTTTTATTGCTGTCATAAGAAGGATAAAAACGGATACGACGACATTACGTTACGAAAAAGCACCAACGAACAAGAGTAACCAGCAAGCAAGCTAGCAAGCAAGCAAAAAAAAAACTTTCATAAACTCAAGTCATCAATCTTTCTTAGTATCATCACTGATAAGAAGATATCACACTTTAGGGCCTCGTCATATAAGTTTTAATGGTAAATCGTGATTTTTCGAAAAACATTACTTGCTTAAGTGAAGCCAAATTAATTTTGAGCATCAAGAGCGTTAATAAACAAGGACGTTCTTCGAAATAGCCACCATTGTGAGTGTTGTGTTAACCCCTTGGATGATGATACAACAATAAAAATCTCACGAGTGCCTATTATGTTTCATAAGATTTAATGACGATAGAGTTATTGTTTTCTTTTTGTATTTGCTTTATTTTGAAATTTATTAAGAAGGGAAATTTATTTTACTTGGTGAAGAAATAAGTTTTAATACCGAGAAGTTTAAATCGCTGATTCAGTTTTTTTTTCGATTTCTGTCTTTGAAATTCCCTTTTTTGGCTATTAAATAAATTGGTCACTGTGGCGTATGAGTAACATTTGTTTTTTAAATAATTTACTTGTTTTTGTATGTATTTATTTTGAAACAAGCAAACTTTTAAAGTATGAAGAAAATGGAATAGAGCTCAGTAAGTTCTATATGGCCAAAAAACACAAGCTTATAGTGATTCAGTCATGTATTTATCTATTTTTTGACCCTGAAAAAATGTAACTTTAAATAAACGGAATCGAAATTTTTCCATGGCAGAATTCGTTCAAAGTTAATTAAACTTAGTTCCAAGACTTGTATAGTAACATCTTCATTATAAATGACTTTATAGAGAAAAGAAAAAGAAAACAAAGTTTTATGAAAGAAAAAGCAGCTAGAGAAAAAAAAGAGTGGATTTATCAATGAAATTCTCATTTTTTTTTATTCTACTCATTTACGACTCATAACCATTCATTCTTTCTTTTACTGCTAAAGTCTTTGAGTTCAGTTCGAATACTTACGAATAAAAAGTATACTGTAAACAAAACTTCAAAAGAAATGCATGACATTTTTAGGTTTTAATAAGAATATTGCAAAACTGCATTGCTTTGTTTGCATATATAAAAAGTGGATTTGTGATAAAACAAATCGAAATTAAAGAAAACCACTTTGATTCGACAATTTTTCGGAATCATATTCCATGCAAGACGATAATTTAAAAATCAAAGTGAAGCGACATAATTTTAACTGGTTTATTTCGACTTGCGTGCGATTCAGTCGTGCATTTTTCATTTTTGTTACCTGTCTATCGTACTAACAAAATCTGAAATCATAGAAATTTCTCAATAATTTTGTTCATCTTTTTTTTTCATTTTCATTTTACATGATAAGAAAACATATATTGTGTGCTTCACATAAAAAAAAAATTAAACTAGCGTAAAAAATTAAGGGATACAAAAAAAAAAAATAGAAAACATTTTTTGAGGTTTTTCAAGTGGTGTCGCACTGGAATTTTAAAAAGAGGATTTTAAAGCTCGAACTTTCTTATTTTGAGATCGTTCAGTGAAGTTTTTCAAGTGTCAAATTATTTTTCCGACATGAAAACAATACTTGCCGTAAAGAGCCACAGGACACATACCTAATAAGGTAATATCTTCCGAACGTTCTCAAAATTTGTTTGTAAAAAAACCGAGACCTGTCAGGTCAGCCTTAAATACTTATATTTTAATCGCAGTAAACATGAATTTATTTGTTTTTGTTTTAATTTATAAAATGTCATTTGAAAAAAATATAAATTGAAAAATAACAATTTTTTTTTGTTCTTCTTGTCGGATAATGGTCAAATATTGTTACACAAAAAAATTAGTTGTGTGCGTGGTTTATCCGGTTTTTGTGCGTTTTTCGTTGGTAATTTAAAATTGAAAAAATTCACAAGGTCTCAAATTTTGTCAAATTTGACTCCAAATTTTGACAACGTGCGGAAGATATTACCTTATTTTGTGTACTGTGCTATAGAGCAAGTAAAAATTATAATTTGATTTTTATAAGAAATTTAATGAGTAATGTAAAAAATAAAAAATCTTTTTTTAGAATTAATGAAACACCGTTTAAAATAATCTTTTATACAAAACCAAGTATGCTATTTCAATTCTTGTATAAAAAGGAATTTTTAGAAAGAAACAAAAATTGAAAATCTTTAGAGTTAGTTAGAAAATTTTTTATATGTACCTAGTAGGGTGCTTCTTATATGGTCGAAAAAAATTTTTTTTCGATTTTTTAATGGGACACCCCTGTATTATGTTCTACCATATAAGCATAGTATATGGTATTTTTTTCCGATTTTAATATTAAAATTTAGGGGTCGCTACCATTCACTTAAGATTTAAGTAAAAAAAAAAAGATCGATTTCAACAAAAAATTTTAACGTACGCTTAAGACCCGATTTTTCAATCTTCTAATAAACAGTCAGTTAACTGTCTGTCAAATAAAGATATAAGGCTCAAAAATAATCAGATAAAATCATTGGATTTTTCAATTAAGAAAAATCACTCAGTTAGCTATTCTACAGAATAACAAAAAAAAAATGTCAAATTCAAAAATATTCAAAATTAAACTTCCGCTGTATTTTTATCAAAATTTCTTTTAAAACAGTTAAAGATTTAATATAAAGTACTTAATTCTGATTACAAATTTTAAAATTTTCTGAGAAAAAAAAATAAAATTTGGTGTATTTTTCAAAACTTTGAATTGTGGTAGCGACCCCTAGAACGTGTTTAAACTGGGCCAAATTTTACCCAATTTCTATTTAAGGCAGGAAGAACAAAATGAGAGGATGTCCCATTAAAATTTTGAAAATTGATTTTTAAGAAGCACCCTAGTACCTAGGTACATACATAAAAATATTCTAACATTTAAACAAAAATAAGTTTTTATGCTATTTTTAAGAAAATATTATTCAACTTATAAAAAACAAAATTTCGAAAAAAATCATCAACCCGTTTTCAAAAAATTGATTTTTCAAAAAATATTTCGAAATACAGTGGAGGTCCAGTATAACGAATGCCGATATAAGGAATGATCGATATTACGAACACTTTTTTCTAGTCCATTAGGTATTCTATATAACGAACAAATATCGAATTTCAGGAAATGAAAAAAATATATATATATGTAGATAAGTTTACAAACAATTTTGAAAAAAACTCTTGACTGTAAATGTGTGACTATCTTCTTTAACTTATGTTTATGATAATATAGGAAGATACATACACATACACAATTTTCCATTACTCACTCAAGTGGTTTTTTATTTCGCTTGCTTTGTTATGTCTTACATAATCGTCTATTTGTATGAAAACAGATGCTCAAAATGTATGTTCGCTATGCACAAATTTTATTCCGGTTTTTGTTGTTTTACGTTTTGTGGCGTTCCTTTTTGCTCTTTTAAGTGAAGTATGAATAAAAATAATGAAAAATACATTTGTAATTTCTTTTTGGCTAAAGATTTAAATGGATTAACCGTGTTCTATATAACGAATTGACTCTGGACATCATATCATTATACTTACGGTGACCATATTTCTGGCAGCTAAACCCGGGAAAAAAAAAATTAATTTATATAATTCACTGTGCAAGTATTTTGAACAATTTTTTTGAGACAGGTGCGCGATTAACTGTTTCGCCCTATTTCGGACCCGAAAAATGGATTGGCGTCATTAGTTTTTCGATTTATCGGTACGACTTCGAACAAAATTTTTTTTGAAAGATTTTCAATTATTTTGAGAATTTTCCGCTTTTTTTAGTCATTTTTCATCCAAAAACAATATTTATATTGTTAATAATTCTGCTCAAACGTTATTTGCTACCAGTAGAAAGACATTATAAACAATTTTGAACTATTTATTTGAAAATTTAGTGTTTTTTTTTTGAAAAAATTTAAAAAAATCGAAATTTTTTACATTGTTAATCGTTTTTTCGCTGTTTTTGTTCTCTTTTGCACAAATACATTGCATGTTTTCCATTAAATATTAATTTAACTGTTAATTTTGTGTTGGTTAAACTTCGACAGTCTATCGATAGCATCGATAACTGAAAAATATCGAGTATATCGATACTTCACAATACTATCGATAGTTTCAATACTTCCAAATTACTTTATCACAAGATTACCGATATTATCGATAGTTTTTTCTCAAAACTATCGATACAATCGATAATAGAAACTATCGATATCTACCAAACACTATGTTAATTCGTTGTTTTTATCCAATGTCAAACGAAAACTCAACTTGTAGTTCAAATTGTGTTTAATTAATTTCAAAGCTATCGATAATATCGGTAGCCTTGTGGTAAAATAATTTGGAAGTATTGAAACTATCGATAGTTTTGTGAAGTATCGATATACTCGATATTTTTTTGTTATCGATGCTATCGATAGACTGTCGAAGTTTAACCAACTCTAAATTAACAGTTAAATTAATTTTTAATGGAAAACATGCAATGTATTTGTGCAAAAGAGAACAAAAACAGCGAAAAAACGATTAACAATGTAAAATATTTCGATTTTTTTAAATTAAAAAAAAAAAAAACACTAAATTTTCAAATAAATTGTTCAAAATTGTTTATAATGTCTTTCTACTGGTAGCTAATAACGTTTGAGCAGAATTATTAGCAATATAAATATTGTTTTTGGTTGAAAAATGACTAAAAACAGTGGGAAACTCTCAAAATAATTGCAAAAACTTTCATAAAAAAATTTGTTCGAAGTCGTACCGATAAATCGAAAACTAATGATGCCAATGGATTTCTCGGGTCCGAAATAGGGCGAAACAGTTATTCGCGCGCCTGTCAAGAATTTCGACTTGCACAGTGTTATTATAAGATAATTTATAAAAAGAAAGAAATAACAAAAGGTCAACAACGTAACCAACTCAAAACTAAAGAAAACAAAATGTATTTAAGCCTTTTATGAAATTAGGCATACACAAATAATTTTAATCTTATTTAATAAGAAATGGCACAAATGGTAGAAATGGTTTTTAAAATCATAAAAACATGATTTTGATATTCAAATGAATCACCTACGCCATTTAATTATTTCTCATTTAAAAACTAAAAATCATTGGAGCTGGTTATTAAAGGAAGTTTTTTCTATATTTAAGAATGATCATTGTACATGTACATAAAGGTTTAAAAAAAAGTTGTTATAATGTTTTTAAGAAAAATATTAGCCAACAAACAAAAAAATTTGATTTTTCAATAAAATAATTAATTTTTCTTTAAATGAATTTTCTTAATTATTCCTAGTTTTGATATCAAGGTAAACGTTTGTAGGTATGGGTAACATTTTCGTTGAAATCAATTAAGTCGGTTACAAAATAGTCAGAAATCAAAAAAACGGTTCTGCTGTTAAAAAATATTTTTGTTAATCAAAATCGTGAGAGCTGTTTTTTTTAGCTTTTATTTTATATGATTTTGAAATTGTGAAGCCTTAAATTTTAATTAATCTTTTAATATATCCTTGAAAGCTCTTAAAAGAAGCTGGTTTCCTTATTCGTATTGTTCATTATTGAGAAAAAAAAACTTTTTTTTAACAAAAATAAGCTGAAACTGGGTACCTATTTGACGAAAAGTTTTTAAAATTATTGTTTTCAACTGAAAAATTAAGGAAACTTTTATTTCCCAACCACTGTATTCTTGTTCTCCATAAAAAGTATTTAAAATTTTGAATACAAAAATCAGAGAATGTACAAATACGGGACAAAAACGGGACAGATTGTAAAAAACGGGACACTTATACGTCCCGGGTTTCTTAAATAAAAACCCGGGACAAGCTATAGAAATACGGGACAGTCCCGGGTAAACCGGGACGGATGGTCACTGTAGTTATACTGGACCACCACTGTATTAGAAACACAGAAATGTGTTTTTTTAACATTTTATAAAATATTTATACAAGCATTATTTTTTTCTGTGTAAAAATTTTGGTTAAAATCGACTATGTCGACTATGTTGTTTACGAGAAATACGTAATTTCAAAAATCAGTTCGGGTAGGTACCGTTAATAACGGTATAAAACGGTCAGACAAACAGACAGAATAGTGTAAACAACTTTTTTGGGATTCTCCATTATGTCAAGTTCAATTTTTGTTTTCGAATCCTAAACTAGCCCTATAGTGCTATAGCACCTATATCGCAATTAAAAATGTTTTAAAAAAATAATGGTTTACTTAAATCAGAACATTGATCTTACACCAAGTTATTTTCAGAACTTTATTTAGATAGCTTGTACCTATCATTGTTTTGTTTTTATTGATCAATAACCACAAATGTGCTAAGCTTTCTGCGTATATTTTTTAAACTCATCGAAACTTCCCACTTATCCCGTGCAAATAGAATTATCGCTACCCCGGTCGCTTCAGTTTGCACTAGCCCTTTTCGAATGATTATAACTCGTAACATAGAACTACATCGTCGTCGTCCACCATTCCTAGGGGACCACTTTGTCATTTCGAAATAAAGTCATTACTGATAAATAAACATGAACATATCGTGGCACAGGGGATATAAAATGGCAGAGCTAAATAAATATGACCCACAAGAAAGCATAAACTTTTATATAAAACATAATACATAACATACATAAATATAAAATATTGTATTTTTCTGTCAAACGGAACAAGTTTCGTTTTTTTTTGTATTTTTTTTAGGAAATATGTACTACGTGAAGGATAACAGTGGTTTTAGCCTCGGTCCTGATGGTACTGAAGTTGATGGGTAGATTTGAATGCCGTAGGGTTTCATCTTGGACTGACGACGTCGCGACGGTCGTCGTTCGTTACGTTACTGTCCTTTTACTTCGTCGGCGTCCGTCGTCGTCGTCGTGTCCTTCATCCCCTTTCCCCACTTTTCTAGTACCACAATGATTTTCTACACTATAATGATGGATGGCCATTTTGCTAGTTGCACTCTCTGGGAGTAAGGAAGGTAAATACCACATGGACATGATTCATGAAGAATGTAACAATCAGCGTCAATGTTTGATGTACTGGATTTGATGCAATCGTTAGTGGCGGTTGTATCACGGTGCATTAGGATTGTAACAAATTCAACGAAATGCCATGATACATTTAGATGTATGTTGGTTGTTGTAGGGTACCTTAACCATTTCGGACTTACGTGTATAAAGACTGGGTGTGACAAATTGCAGCACTGCGATCTGAAATGAATGTTTATCTTTTGAAGTTCTGGAGCACACGAAGGACAGCAGAAAGAATAATAGCTAAAGAGTAAACATTTATCAAGAGGTAAATTCAATTTGGTTTTAATTTCTTACTGATATGGGAATGGGGGATGGGGGATGAAAAAAACTATATATAGTTTGGTGAAGGAAGAATTTATTTGCTCTTAAATTATTTATAGAAACATTTTCTATGGATTGCAATTTTATTTTGTTTGAAATGCAATTAACAGGAAGATATGTCATATATTTAGTTAAGGTACACGAAAAAGTTGTACACCTATGCATAGTGTGGTCTAAGAGTGTGGTCTAACAGTTTAGTTGATAAAACGAGGTCTTTACTGGATAATTGCCTTCCTCTGATTAAAGTAGAAGTGATTGGCAAAATTAATTCTTTCAAGAATGATGAGAAGTCATTACATTGTTTTGAGACTTTGATCCGAAAATATCTACCTATATCGGCTTCCGAATGAAAAAAAAAAAAATAATAATATTTCGATTGCAAATAATTCAGCAACCATCAGATCTTCAAGAAACTTTTGGTTTTCAGCTATGAATAGAGCTTAGAGAGACCTTTCTTTTGATGTCTCACTCGATTGATTTGGACAACATTTTTGAAAATGTATTTTTTTAGGCAAGGGGTTAACCTTGATTTTTTTCTCGAAAATCCAAAAAAAAAATAAATTTGTATTTTTTTATTATTCCTTTCTTCGTGACCTTTATTGAATTAATTAAATAGGTATGCCTTTTCATTCTGAACTCGTGTCTATGAACCAAAACTTGTTTCGAGACTTTGATAAGATAATATCGGCTTCCGAATGAAAAAAAAAAAAAAAAAATAAAAGGTAATAATATTTCGATTGCAAATAAAATTCATAAACCAGACCTCCAAGGCTCCAAGATACTTTTTGTTTTCAGTATTTCACAGAGCTTAAATCAATCTTTCTTTTGATGTGTCACTCAATAAATTTGGATGAAATTTTTTAAAATGCATTTTTTTCGGGGGTTGCAAGGGGCCCCTTCACCTCTTTTGAAATCTGAAAAAAATATACTTGTACCAATTTTTTTTTTTTACCTTAATGGAAGGCACCTTCAATTTACACCCGAGTATCTATGCAGCTTCTGAGAAAAAGTGCAATAACAGTGCAGTTTTTTTATACGACTATGAAACCAAAAAATTTGTTGGAACGAATCCATTGCCCACAATATGCATTAAAATTCTCTAGATTTTTCACATTTCGATTGCAGAGTTGCATGGTTGTTATCGATATAAATGGACCTCCTAATAATGTTAATATAAATCGGTTACGGGAGCGGGTCATAATTCTGCTTGTCAAAGTTCTGTACGACAAAATTCTGTGGGGTCAAAATACTGTAATACCATAATTCTGTACGTCATTATACTGTAAATACAAAATTCTGTACGTCAAAATACTGTACCAACAAAATACTGACATGCAAAATTCTGTTTTGTAAAATTCTGTACGGCAAAATACTGTATATCAAAATTCTGTAAAAATGCTGTAAAAAAATATAGTTTTGATAATGTAAAAAAGTGCGCGCGCACTTTTGAAGGAACCTTCAATTTACACCCGAGTATCTATGCAGCTTCTGAGAAAAAGTGCAATAACAGTGCAGTTTTTTTATACGACTATGAAACCAAAAAATTTGTTGGATCCAAAAAGATCCCTGATACCAAAAATATAATTTGTGAAAAATTAAACGAATCCATTGCTCACAATATGCATTAAAATTCTCTAAATTTTTCACATTTCGATTGCAGAGTTGCATGTTTGTTATCGATATAAATGGACCTCCTAATAATGTTAATATAAATCGGTTACGGGAGCGGGTCATAATTCTGCTTGTCAAAGTTCTGTACGACAAAATTCTGTGGGGTCAAAATACTGTAATACCATAATTCTGTACGTCATTATACTGTAAATACAAAATTCTGTACGTCAAAATACTGTATCAACAAAATACTGACATGCAAAATTCTGTTTTGTAAAATTCTGTACGGCAAAATACTGTATATCAAAATTCTGTAAAAATGCTGTAAAAAATTATAGTTTTGATAATGTAAAAAATTGCGCGCGCACTTTTTTACATTATCAAAACAATATTTTTTTACAGCATTCTTACAGAATTTTGATTTACAGAATTTTGATGTACAGAATTTTACAAAACAGAATTTTGACCAACCAGAATTTTGCTATACAGAATTTTGTTCCTACAGCATTTTGCACATACAGAATTTTGACATACAGTATTTTGGCATTCAGTATTTTGAATACAGAATTTTGCAACATACAGAATTTCGACCCCAACCCATCGGTTACCTCTCGCGCAAGAAATCTGTTCCCAGCTCTTAGACTAGGTGTTTGAACAAAGACCTTTGGCGTCATAGTCCATCGCTATAACCATTGCTTATTGTTAGTTAAATTAATATATTAGTAAAGTTGAATCAATAAAGATTGTTAGTTGAAACAAACCGAATTTGTATGCATCCTATGATAACTGTATATAACAACAATTATTGATTGCACGATTTCTGATGGTATTTCAATATTGTTAACCTTAAATTCATCGCCTTAGTAAATTTAAACCCTTTACAATTTTTATTTTAAAAACTTTCAAGTGTATCTATCTTTATTATTGTCACATCTGTCAGCTGTTTGTTTGCAATATTTTCTTTGCTGTTTTGCTATTTGTCTCATTTCAGGTAACAAGGTTATTTACTTTCCCTTTTTGCTCTGTCTGTAAGAATGCATGTGACATTTTAAATTTGATTCTAACTTTTGAAAAGCAACAGTTCGACGTACGTTGGCATCCTTGTCGTCGCTATCGTCCTCGATCTTTTAGCATATAAACTTACTCGCAAAGTTACATATCTATAAGAATCCAGAGAGTTTCACAGAGAAGTACTGACAAGAAAAAACAAAAATTTATAAGCAAAACACAAAAAAAAAAACATAGAATTTCCATTCGTCAAGTGTCCTTTTCGATAACAATATTTGCAAATCCATTTGAAAATCTCAGAAGTGCAAATTGGTAGAGGAAAAGAGTCCTTTGCATCCTTTCATCGTCTTGAATGCCACAAATTCTATATCCTACACATTATATATACAATAAAAATAATAAAAAAAAAAGAAGCTCCTTGCATTGTGAAGGTATGACCTCTTAGGATATTCCGCCATTCAGTATATATTTTGTTGTCCCTAGCGTTAGTTTTTTTTTTTTTTTTTTTTTTTGTATTATTTCTTATTTTTTTTTACTTCGAAGTTCGAAAAACGGGTATATCCTTTTGCTGCGCAATCACATACAAATTCAGAAAATGTATGCACACAGTAAGGACTCTGCAGCAGGAGACTTTCTCTACACCTCAAATTCCCCAATGACTTCCTCACTTCTTCACAACTCAAAGCCACCTCCACCTATATCTTGCCATATATGAGTGTGAGAGGTTTGGGGTTGTTTGTGGCATCTAGTGACTACAATTTTGGGGCGGTTGGTATGCTGATGGTGGCATTCGTATATTTCTAACGTATTTTTTTACCACTCGCTGTTCAGTCAAGTGTACGGGACCCTAGAAAACTAGAAAATAACAATGCATCAAACCGGCAGTTAGATATTTGAATAAAACATATCCGGTTGCTTCCGCCTGCTTTTGCTTGCTTACATTTCACGCCCAGATGCTCTCTCACGAATGTATATGGAATGAAAAATTTCATCATCTTCAGGTGTGCTCTGATGGTGCTCTTTGCTGTTGGTGGGCCAGCTACCTTGCTCTGATGGTGTCGTTGTCGGTCGTCGGTTTTTTTCGTTTTTGTTGATGTTGGCAGCGGCGGCGGTGGCGACGGCTCCGGATGGCTGTTGCACTTGTTCCCTGCATATGACCCCATATTCGTATGCGGATGTTGCTGCAATAAAATACAAAAAACGAGAGAAAAAAAAAATACGCCAGAGCGACAACAGCAAGTGGGAGTTCAACTCAAGTCCTTATTTTTCTTCTTTATTTTTGCAATTTGACGAAGATACAAACAAAAAGAAGGAAACATACAAATTTACCAAAAGCACATGAATGGGGAACGTTTTATTTTGAATTTTCCTCTTCTTATAAATAAATTTTCTTTTATTTTTTTTTTTCTTCATATTATTTCACAAGTATAAATAACAACGTTCGTATGTATGTACATAATTTTCATTCATTTTTTCCGAATAAAAAAAAAATTTAAGAATTCATATTGAAATCGATTTTTTTTTTTATTTTATTTAGCTTCAGCTTGTAAGAGCATTAAGTCAAAGCAGGTGGTGTATAAAATTGAGAAAGAGATATGGCTTCCATTTAGTTGAACAGGATGTTGGTTTAAATTGTTGAAATCAATCAACGCAACGTTTCGAGGGGAATTTTGGATACAAACAATAATTTCCCGTCCAATTGCTTTTCGCTTAAGTTAACAACAGATTATCAAGGAATATGTTGGCAAATAAAAATTGCTGTTTCCAGACAGCAAAACAAAAAGTCTCTAAATGCTTTAAATGAAGAAAATTTGCAGATTAACAAGGTGTTTTTCATTTGCCTTCGCTAGGTTTTTTTCCGAATAGTGCCAGCGTCCAGATTTTTGAATTTCAGTCAAATGTTCAGTGAGTGAACAGACCTATGCATTAAGATAAAAAAAAATACTAATTTTATATTTTCAGATTTAAAAAAAAAAAATTCAAGGGTTACCCCTTGCCGAAAATAAATGTATTTTAAAAAATTTCCTCCAAATCCATAGAGTGATACATCAAAAGAAAGGTTGCTTTAAGCTCTATTCATAACTGTAAACCAAAAGTTTTTTGAAGGTTTTGTTGGTAAGTCATTTGTATCCAAACATTTTTTCTTTCATTCGAAACAAGTCTCGGTTTACAGAAATGAGTTCACAGTCCTATGCTCCACGCCTTTTTTTATAATTTTGAGGGGCAATAGTTGAATAGTTTTTGGACTTTAAGACTGGAATCGAAAGCGATGAAAAGCTTTTATGTAAAAAATTATGTAAAAAATTAATTTTAAAAATTTTTGGACTTTCGTCACCACTGTAATAATGGACCCATTTTCAAAAAATAGATGGCAATCGCTTCGAAAACAAAAAAAAAGTTATTGCCAAAAAACGCAAAAAGCCTATTTATAGACCGATTTCAGAAAGAAATACGGTAATCGATTGGTCGTAAAATAATCTCTTTTGTTAAGACAAATAAAAAAAAAAACTAAAAAATATCGCCCCTAGATTTTGATTGATAGAAGCGAAATCCATTTATTTTATGAAAATCAGTCCATTATTACAGTTGTGACGAAAGTAAAAAATTTAAAAAAAATATTTTTTTGATGTTTTTTGCGTTTTTTGGCCATAACTTTTTTGTTAAGACAAAAAACTAAAAAATATCGCCCCTAGATTTTGATTAATCTAAGCGATTGCCATTTATTTTTTGAAAATGGGTCCATTATTACAGTGGTGACGAAAGTCCAAAATTTGTTTAATAAATTTTTGGTGTTTTTTGCGTTTTTTGGTCATAACTTTATTGTTAAGACGAATAAAAAAAAACTAAAAAATATCGCAACTAGATTTTGATTAATTGAAGCGATCGCCATTATTTTTTTGAAAATGTGTCCATTATTACAATGGTGACGAAAGTCCAAAAATTTAAATTAATTTGTTGGTGTTTTTTGCGTTTTTTGGCCATAGCTTTTTTGTTAAGACAAATAAAAAAAAACTTAAAAATATCACCCCTAGATTTTTATTTAACGAAGCGATTGGCGTTTAATTTTTCAAAATCAGATGAGTTTTGAGACTTTGGTGGCTGTCCAATCCTCAGCAGACAAATTGTCTGCAAAGTTCAGGATCATAACTTTTTGCAGAGCATCAAGTATTTTGGAAAGGTGTTAAGAGGCCCTTTAATTTGATACCATTTTATTCACTGTTTAGTTTTTAGGCTGTTTATCTTTTTTGAGAAAACTATTGAAGTGCATTTGAAGGTCAAATCTTGGAGCAACAAATTCAAGATTGGATCAAATAATTCGCAAGAAATTCCTGCATACTCAGATTTTGGAAATTTCGTGGTGTGTGTGCTATCTTGACAGACCTAAATAAATCTGTTGATAAACCTAAAAAATATTGATTCTAATTTTTTGTTAATTCTAATATTATGCATTTTGATTTTGAATAAAACTTAAGAAGCATTAATTTATAATTTTGAGTGACCTACTTGTTTTTGAAAAAAAAAAAACTAATACATGTAACTTACTAATGTATATTGTATATAGCCCTTACCTATCAAAGATATACTTGTCTGTATTTAACTTCTTCCTCTTGGTAAGGTAAGCACACTAAATGACTATGTTAACTTCATAATATAATCACTATAAATTCTGTCCCAAGATTACATTGAAAACAAAAACTAAGCTAAGCAAAAAATAAAATATCTTGCCTAGGTACATCTCTTTGGATCTGCAAAATAAATGTGTGTACCACATTCCGAGCGATCGAATAAACACAAAGTCTAACATATAGAGAACCAAAATTGAAACACTAACAACAGCGAGAGCCAAACTGTGGTATTTGGCTTTAGCTGGATCACAACTCGTCGCTTATCCGTTTGCTTCTCGAAAAATTCAATTTATCGTCATCTAAGGACAAACAGGCATAGAACTGGGCTCTGGACCTCATTCGAAGGACTAAAAGTCATATGGCTGCTGTGTATTGTATACCAATGGTTCTAAACTCATACATGGCCGCATCTCACTATCCATATAATAAAAAAAAAAGTTCTAAACTAAAAGCAATGTCCTTTAAATATCATATCCAGGGCTGTATTTATAAATAGGTTCATTTGTTGTTGAGGTTTATAGACTTTAATTTTGAGTTCTTAAATTCTCAAGTACTATCAAGTAGTCCAAGTGAAGAATGTTAAGTAAGTTATCTCATAAGGTTACATACAAAGTTATCAATGAAATAGGTACATTTAACTTGTTTTTGAATGTAACAAAAATTGAATTGCAAATTTTAGGTAACCCTTTTAAACAAAAATTGATTCATCACTGTATTTAAAGAAATATTGCAAGTACGCAAGAGCTCAGGTAATGAAAAGAAAATAATAATAAATTAAGGAGCACAGACCCAAAAATATGGTAGGTAACCCTATTCTAACGGAAAAAATTTGTTAGTAGGTACAGGAAAGATGGACATTTATTGTGACGAAAGCTGAAAGAAAAATATAAGTCTTGGTTTTCGTGACGCCATCCACCACCTGGCAAAATCCACCATTTACAAAAAAAAACTTGATTTGGTCTTTATCTACGAAACAAAAAAGTTTTTTCGACAAAGTTTTATTAAATATAATATGTAAGTCTATTCCACTTTTTTCAAGCAGGAGAAGACGTAGTTTTCTACCCAAATATTGGATAAAATAGGAAGCAAATTATTAAAAAAAAAAAACAAAGCCAACACCTTCAATAATGAGCTAAAGTGCTTTGCCTTTTCTTAAACCAAAAACTCATTCTCTAATGTTATGATTAAAAAAAGTTGTTTAGATGAATAGTTTTTCGAAGTTTAATTTTCAAAAAACACCTTTTTTTCTGTAAAAAATACCTATCCTTTTTGAGAATTGTTAATCCATGCACTCTTTTTAAATGCAAAATTTTGAGTTTGAAAATTAAACTTTGAAAACTATGCATCAAAACAACTTACATAGTTTTGTCATAATTTTATAGAATTGGGTTCCTGGTTTAAAAAAAGGTTGTTGGCTTTGTTTTCTACAATTCGATATTTCTTTAGAAAAATACTTCTCCTGCTTAATTCGGGAAAGTCGTAAACGACATTTCCTCGTACCAATTTTTGACCAACTTTTTACTTTGGTTAAACTAATAATCCAAATCGCATTTTTCAAAATAGCAGATTTCCCCAGAGGGTGGATGGCGGGCGGGCGTCCCGAAAACCAGGACTTGAGATTTCCAAACATTCTCTTTCAGATCTGAAAAAATAAGCGTTCCTATATTTCGTTCTACAAAACGCCTGTTTTTTTACTTACTTTACTGTACCTACCTAAGAAATGAAAAATGAGTAGTTGTTGAAAAAATGACTATAATAGCTGCGTTCCTTTGGAAATATTTATCTACTTTTTAGTACTTAAAGCTGCTTTGAACTACTTTTTCAGTATAGCAAAAGTAGTTCAAAGTAGTTTTAAGTACTAAAAAGTAGATAAATATTTCCAAAGGAACGCTGCTAATAAGTTCTATGGAGTAGTAATGGGTCTACAAAATAGCAAATTTTTTTCGTAAATGTACAGTAAAATTTATTTTTGTCGAAAATCAAAAATTTTTGAGCTCGTATTTCGAAATTAACTATGGAAAATAGTATTTTGAAATTGATTTTCGAAAAAAAAATTGATTTTGATTTTAACGTAAAAATATTTTCGTGAAAACTTATTTTGACTTTTATACTAGGGTTACTAAAAGTTTTTGTAGCATAAAAAATTGTTGAAATCGGTTTAGTCGCTTACGATAAAGTCAGGAGCATATTATTGTATCTTTAAGAAAACCGGCATAACTCAAATATCCTTATTTTTGAGTTATTATTGCCATTATAATGGAAACAATACATTCTTCAGGATTTGCATCCTATCACACAGCTGATTCTTTTTCTTCAATTTATAAAAATAGTATGGAAAATTGACAAATCTGGAAATATAAAACAGCTTTTCTGAAGAATTAAGATTTGAGCTATGCCAGTTTTCTAATACAGCGACCATATGTACATTAGGGTGGTCCTTAGGAAAACAAAAATTGTGAACAATCAGGAAAAAAATGCTATAATTTTTTAATAAAAATAATAATTTTAACTATATGCCTGTAAGACCTAAGGTCTTTTAAATGCATACTGCTCGGCACTAGGAAAGATAGGAAAGAATTTTTTGTTGGTACAGTGAATTGAGAATAAGATGATTATTATCTCTTAGGGTGGCTTCAAAGCTGGAGGATAAAGAAAAGAAGAAAAGAACCCACACCTCTAGGCTAGCAGTCAAGCACTACATCCACTGCACCCTTGCCACCCGAAAATTTTTCAAATGTTTATTCCTAACCCTTCCTCCTATTTCATTAAAAAGTTTTTGTTTTTTTTTTCAATATTTACTTTTAAAGGAAAAAAAATTATAGTGGCGCCCTCTTTACTTTTATACTTACCTATTATACGTATAATTGATCAAACATCCGCCATTTACCCAGCAAATATCGCCCCTGCTTTAGTAACTTTTTATCAAAATAGGGCCAGGAAGGGTTAGAGATAAAAATATGAAAAAAAATAGGGTATTTTTTTCCTGATTTGGAACCAATCTAGGGTGTGGGCGGCGCACTCAATTTTCACAAAAAAAGTAAAATAAGAACCACCCTAATGTACATACCTATGTCTTAAAATAGGAATTTTTTTCCAAAGTACAGAGTACCGACACTTGATTTTTTTAACCAACATCGTTAAACCATTTTTTTTAGAGAGCAAATCATTTCAGTGGTTTGGGCTGGATCTGGACACAGAAAGCATAAAAAGCAA
The DNA here is from genome assembly GCF_945859705.1 of Episyrphus balteatus. Lineage (NCBI taxonomy): Eukaryota > Metazoa > Arthropoda > Insecta > Diptera > Syrphidae > Episyrphus > Episyrphus balteatus. The sequence continues at coordinate 84,499,760 of NC_079136.1, read as the reverse complement.
AATATCAAGAACCCATTTAAATTAATAATATACTGATAAATTTTGGTTGGAATTCTTCTTTTGAAAATATTCAATAATTAAATGTAAATGAAATTAAATGTAAAGGAATTGCGCTCAAAGCTTTTCTCGCAGTTTTCTTCTATTAGGAATCAAATTTCTGCATGATTTTATTAAAAACTTGCTGCAACGGAAAATGTACGAAAACACAATAAATTTCCAGAATGTTTTGGAAGCTCTTAATATGTAAAATGAGAGATGTTTTTTTTTAGAAAAAATGATATTACATATTTTAGCTGAAATTTTAATTTAGATATGTGGAACTATATGTAATTCATGGTATTTCTTTATGCTAAATCTTATTATACATCTCTATTTCTGCATTGAAAACATACCTTGGAATTTAAATGAAGTTAAAATGGGTGTAGGATTGTTTCACGGAATGTTTTTACTCACGGTTTTTTTTTTTTTAGAATTATATTTGTACATGTTTTATATTATTCAAGTAATACTGATGTCAAAGTCATGAATTACGCAAATAACATCGTATCAATGACTACATAAAAATAGAATTTTCGAACATCAGCAAGCAAATAAAATTCTTTCTGTTAGGAAGAAAACGTTTTATAGACATTTAAATAGATATTCGGAGATATTGTGATTAGTAGGGCCCCCGGTGGCATTTGAGAGTTAGCTGGGCATATAATAAACCGACCAGAATTTTCCAATGCGGCCCTGGTAATCACCTTCTCCCATCCCATATCCAAGGACTCGATAGATATTTTCAAATAAAAAAACACAAAAAACCAAAACGAATAAAATAGTAGAAAAAACAACACCGATTAAGGGCTATATTTTTATATGAAGGCTGTTTGTATATGGGTTAGTAAGTATATATGTACATTCTGTCACTATATTCTGGACAGAGACGAGCGGGAGCCATAAAACAAGAAACGACACATGCCTTAACACTGGGTGTTAAAGTTTGTCTATCTTTTTCTCATGCATTTCGAGAGAAGCGAGTGTTGTTTGCCTTTACCCACCATCACCATCAGCTCGACAACTGGAAATCCAAGGGCTTTTATATATATTATTTTACTTGGATGTCACTCAGATGCTTGCCCAAAATTCTTGGATATCGTGTATGCACTACATGTCCGACAATGTAATTTTCTGAATATAATATACAGGGTGTCCCAAAAGTAATGGATCAAACGAAGTATGCTGATAGGGGATCTTAAGGGCTCTCAGAATTTGGTAACTTGTTCATCCCAAATCCTTACGGTTTTCGATTTAATGCAATTCTAGTGAAATTTTGAAGAATCCCTACTTTGCAACATTATTTTGCTTCCTACTGCCATTATTGATTTTTGTTTTTTAAAATTCTTTTACTAAAACATTGACAAATAATTAGGAACAATTAATTAATCAAAATATTTTTGATTCCATAAGCCATTTCGCTGCAAATTTAGTAACAGTTTCAAGTTTTATAAAAAATCAATTTTTAACTTTTATTTAAGAGCAACACCGCAAAAAAAATTTCCATGGTGTGAGAATGGTTTATTATTTTAAAAAGATGCCCTGTTATTGTAGTTTTCAAAAATGTATAAAAGTTTCCAAAGTTGCAGTTAGATCGCAAAATATTACAATTTGAATTCAACAAAACAGGGTTTTTCAGAACAAAAAACAACCAAAAATAAACAAATTTTCTCGAACTGTTATTTGTTTATTTTTCTTTGAACAAAAGCCTCTATTTTTGTTTGTATTTTTTCTTTGAAAAACCCTGTTTTGTTGAATTAAAATTGTAATATTTTGCGATCTAACTGCAACTTTGGAAACTGTTTTACATTTTTGAAAACTACAATAACATCGCATTTTTTTTAAAATAATAAACCATTCTCACACCATGGAAATTTTATAAGTTGTGTTGCTCTCAAATAAAAGTTAAAAATTGATTTTTTATAAAACTTGAAACTGTTAGTTAATTTTCATCGAAATGGTGTATGGAAAAAAAAAATATTTTGATTAAATAATTGTTCCAAATTATTTGTTAATGTTTTAGTAAAAGAATTGTAAAAAACAAAAATCAATAATGGGCGCAGGAAGCAAAATACTGTTGCCAAGTAGGAATCTTTCGAAATTTCACAAATATTGCATTAAATTGAAAACCGTAAGGATTTGGGATGAACAAGTTACCAAATTCTGAGAGCCCTTAAGATCCCCTATCAGCATACTTCGTTTGATCCATTACTTTTGGGACACCCTGTATATCTATCTACCTACTATGGAATTCATCGCTGTTCGTCACGATTGATTCGACACTGGCTATTGGCTATATATAAAGCCTGTGTATGTTATAGTTATTAAAATTCCAACAGCATATTGTGTATAAAAGTGAAACATAAAAAAATGATTCACAAAAAAAAATCGAAATGAACAAAAAAAAAATAAAAAACAACAAACTATGCCAAAAATCCAAGGACATGATATACTTCAAACAAAAAAAACATACACCCACTTACACTTGAAAAAAATGTTAACAAAAAAATACATATGTATACAGTTTTTCGTTAAATCCTTTTTTTTTTTGTAAAAAAAAAAAAATGTTGGCAGTGAGTCGATGTACCATTGACGAAAGTGATGTCATTAACTTCATTATGAATAACACAATTTTCACGTCCGTTTTGACAATGACCACAACCAACAACATGTGTCGCTTTGAAGTTGACAAGCACTTTATGCCAATGTACTTGTTGATAGCTTAAAGATCCAATATAACGACTACCTTTTTTCCTCTCAAGCTACAGAGAAGTTAATGATAACTCCTTACTTAGTAACTTAGGTCCCCAAAACTATTTTGTCAGTGTGTGATGCCTAAGGGGGCACAGGGTCTCAAGTAGACAAACGAGACATCGCCATCGTGTACAGTGGACTGATTTAAAAAAAAAATTATTTATTTTTGTTCATAGTTACATCGAAAATATTGTTATAAATGACTTAAAAAAAAAATACTGTAAAAGTTACAGCCCTTAACATTAATATTAAGTACTGCCGCAGTGCAAATTTCTATTTCCTATATGATTTACATGGGAATGATTGTGTTTTTGAGTTTGGAAATTTATAATTTTTGTATGGTTCATCACAAAGACTGGACTTATAATCATTTAATTGTATAAAATTGAACGCTCTACAAAAAAGCTCTTATTAATTTTTTTGATGAACCACCCCGTTTCGAAGTTATTCAACTTTAAAATATAAAATGTAATTTTTTATTCATTTTTTTTTTTTAATTTTTTGACGAAATTATTAGGTTTTTCAAGAAATTTGGCAAACTTTTCGAACTTTTTGTATTTAATGTTGTTTTTTGGTTTCAAAAATCCTTTTATTTAACTGTCTAACTCCTAATACTATCAAATTAGAATTTTTTAATTAATTCGAATTATTCATTTTTTAAGCTAAAAATTATTTTATTATATTAATTTTTCGTGTCGGTTTTTTCAAAAATTTATAAATTTATTTTTATAGAGCGTTCAATTTTATACACATAAAATGATTAAGTCCAGCCCAGCCCTTTTGATGAGCTATTAAAAAGTCATAAAATTTCAAACTCAATAACAAAATATTTCCCATGTAAATCATATGGGAAATAGAAATTTGCGATGCGGCAGTACTTAATATTAATATTAAGGGCTGTAACTTTTACAGTATTTTTTTTTCGTCATTTCCAACAATATTTTCGATATATGTAACTAAGAACAAAAAAAAAATCAGTCTAGTGTACAGTTTTCAGAGATGTACATAAGTCAGATCCCTCCAGCCCTTCTCAATTTGCACTCACTATTCCTCTACTGTTTTCCAACATGAGCTTCTTGGTCATCCGATGTCTTCCTGATTCTTTGCAGGTGCTGCATAATACGTATAACAGTATACAGTTCCAACATTTAAGCGGTACAGTGGTTGCTTGGTATTTAAGCTCAGAGAGTTATTCCTATAAACATTGGGCAAAATCCGAGATTGATTGTTGTCGTATTTTAAAAGTCTTTGCTTTTCCCGTATTGATTTCTAGTCCAAAGTATTCGTCTTTACAGCCTCAATATTATTTATAAATAAAAAGCATATTCGTCGCGACGCACTTATTTGACCCAAAAAGGTGATAAAAATTATTTGTTCGTATTTTCAAATGAAAAACGTTCTTCAAAAGTGTAATTAATAAATACAAAACCTTTTTGCCATATTTTACAATTTTTGTAATTTGTATTAACAAATAAGATATTTCAATATTAAAAAAGTTATACATACGCCACAGTGATCCGCAGTTAAGACGCTAGCAAAATAGTTAAAACAAATTTATAGCTGACCAAACAATTACACCATTAAACAAATGTCAAAAATTTGCATATGGGATGCTAAGATTTCGAAGCCATTTTCGCAAGGGAAAATGGGTAGAGTATGCGAAAATTATCTAGTACCTACTTAGTTTTTAGGTACCAAGGGCTCCTATATTATTTTCTTCTTAACTTTTCTTTTTCAGCTATTGCGAAAAAAAAACACTTTGACTGTCACCTTAAATGATCAAAATTAAAAAAAGAAACTTGCTTAATTGATAAAAAAATATGCTTTAAATAAAGTTAATTTAAAGGCACTTTAACAGGTCTACCTTTTTTAAAAGCTTGACGATCATTCGAGTTTGTAGGTTTGTTGCTAAGAGTAGGTCAGTAAGTGTTGTTTGAACATTTTCTTCGAAAGCGCAAAATGCTGTTTCTTTGGTGAACTGAGCTGGCCCGCATAAGAACTGGATAAAATGGATATCTTTCTCAACTTACAGACAAATCATCTTAAGAGTGAACATGAAAAAAATGGGAGCGGGTCAAAATTCTGACATCAAAATTCTGATTTACAAAATTTTGCTTTTTTCAAGAAAATTCTGTTTTTCAAAATTCTGCTTTTTTTTCTATTCTGTCTTTTAAAATTCTGCTTTTCAAAATTCTGCCAGCATTTTTTTAACAAACAAAATTCTGCTAATTCTGCTTTTTTTCATAGCATATGCGTTTACTATACCAAAATACATCTCATTAATGTTTTCTTAGGTTAGTATTTTCCTAACTGCTTGCTGTTTAACCATCACATAATAACCATTATAATTATCTATAAATAATTTTCAAACTGCTAAGAGTATTGACTTTCTTATAACTCACATCTATACGAGTATACCGTGTTGAAAACTAATTGTAGAAACGATGTTGTTTGATAAAGTATATTCCTTTTTTTATTTAATGTTTTGAATATCAATTTTTATTTGACTAATTAAATAATGTTCAATTATTATTTTTCGAAGATATTAACCATAAAAACCTTTTCTCAATATTATTAAATTTATTGATTTATCAAAAAAATATGAATATTACAAAAATTTGACAAAGTACTGTAATCGTAATCTCAAATAGGCAGCAATTTCTGCTAGAAGATGATTTTACAAAATTCTGCCAAAAATTAAAAAAGGATTTGGAAAGTGCTAAAAAACACGCGCTTTTTAACATTTTCCAAATCCTTTTTTTAATTTTTGGCAGAATTTTGTAAAACAGAATTATGAAAAGCAGAATTTTGAAAAACAGAATTTTAAAAAGCAGAATTTTGACAAAAGAATTTTGACCCCGGCAGAATTTTGACCCCAACCCGAAGAAAATACATGGGATCTGAAATCATAATAGCGCCGACCAAAGAAGAAGTTATTTGGATCAATATGAACACCTGACAAAAAAAATTAATAGCTTTTTTCAAAAACCCATTAACCTATTACAAAAATTTACGGTGAGGTTTTACTCAAACGAACACAAGTCCAAAACCTTTAGGGACCATTTCAAGCTCATTTTTCAGTTGATAGCATCGAGCTTACCTCGACTTGCCTCGAGTTTACCAACGACCTTGGAAGCGGTCGTTCTCGGCTCGAATCGTAAACTTTCCATATTTTTAAAAACTAAAAAACACAAACCCTTAAATATCTCGAAACATAAAAAAAGTGAACATTATACCAATTTCAAATACAACGACTCATATATATCAAAATTGTCCCCAGAGGCTTCTTTTTCATTTCAGTCTTAAACAAAATTATAAACCTATCTGAAACGTGAATACCTAACATAAAAATGTATACTTTAATTCTGTCATTAATTTTCATATTAATATGAAATCCCATTCAGTGTACTTAGATTGTAGTTTTTTTTTTTTTACGGAATACTAGTATACAATTATTGAATGTAACATTTCAACAAGCAAACCAAATAGAAGCTTAAAAATAAAGCTTTATGTGTCACATTTTTTTTACTGTGATTTTTCGTGTACCTACATTGGAATCCTAATTGAATACGACATTTATTTTTCATAAATTGGCTTGGCACCGTACGGTTTTAATGAATATGCGTACTATTGAAACAAGCTCACTAGCCATTGCATGAATTAATAAGCTGGTTTAACATAGATAACCTTTTAACAGAATTTGTGACCAATGCCAATGGAAAAAAAAAAAAAACTTAAACAATAAAATCCATTGTTGTTTATTATTTTCATATTTTTAAATGAAATTAACACCGTGTATGTTGGAAGATTTAATTCGTTGTGTTCAAAGATATAAAAATAAACGTCGACAGAGTCGTACATACTTGCTCAAAATTGAAGTTAACTAAGTAAACGTTTGGAAAAAAATAATACTGTTAAAAATCTATTGAAATATGCAAAAGGAATATGATGTATCTATTGTAATGGCCAAAATATAAATAAGTTTAATCCCACGTGTCCCGAACGTGTCCCGAATATGTCCCGAACGTGTCCCGAAAGTGTCCCGAATGTGTCCCCATTGTCCCAGAAATAAGAAATAAGAATTCAATTTTTTTTCGATTTTTGTTCTATGAGATAAATACTGTATTATCTTCCATAAACATGGTAAAATTGTCTTCTTCGAGCTCAATGCAAATTGTACTTTTGCTAACAAAGTTTTTGATGAAAGAATGGCATTTCCAAATTCAGACTTTTTGGAGTCAATCCCCGATTTAAAGTGAATTCTTCTTTAGTGCATTTTTTGTCCATTTATGGTAAATTTTGAATAGTATAATTGTATAATTATTTTTTCGTGTTTTCATATTTGGTAATTTTTAGTTTCCCATGATAAATTCAGTTCTCCACAGATTTTTTAACAGACACACCGAAATTATGACTTGCAACAGAAGATGCACTAATTTCAATGTTAAGGTCCGCCGTTTTGCCCAATTTTTTACAAATCGGGGCCTTAACAAGTCTGTCAGTTTTATACGTGCTTGAAACATGTTAAATGCATAACCTTACCTTACCAACGTTGAACAGGAACGTTTGTCAAAATATTTTTTTCCCTCAAAAATTAGTACTTTTTATACAAAAAATGCAGCCTCGAAGCATAATACCAACTTTATGACTGACATTGACCATCATGAGATTCACCATAATATACTTAATAAATAACCGTCAACTTCCTTATTTTATGTTTAACCGTTACAGATTATTCTCATCAGTTAGAAAAATGTTCATTTTGTCAAAATACTTTTTCCGACCATTGAAAGTAAAATCAAGAATACATTATTTAAGAAATTCAAAATAAATAAAATTGAGCTATATACTTACTCATAGTGACATATAAGTAGATTCAATTTAATTCCAATGCTCAAATGCGAAGCGGAAAAAAATGTTTCTAACCCGAATTTTAATGCGAAGCGGAAAAAATAAGGCCCGACGACGTGCCTAATTTCGTTGTTGAAATGGAAATAAGGCCGCAAGCATTGTCAGGGCCTTATTTCCATTACAAATGGAAATAAGGGCCGATGCGGCCTTATTTCGTAGGGCGTTATTTCACGTTACCGTCCCGAATGTGTCCCGATCTGGTTGGTACAGTTGAAAACATTGTCGTTAATTAGGTTTTGATTTGCTCAAATTGCCAGCGTTCTTTGCACTGTATGTGTACGTATCCTATTCCAAAAGTTGAAACTCTAGCTACTTTTGACTTCAAATTCTGTTATGATGAGTAGGTATATCTACCTTCAAGTAGTCTTACAAAAGAGAGAGGTTAGAAAAATTATGTTAGCACTATTACCAAACTTAATTCATCGGTTAAGTCTATGGCAAACAAATCTTTCTCCCAATTTAATGTGAACAAAAAATATCGTCGTGGAACTAAAGTTCCGGATTTCTTTTTTTTTTTTCATTTTCTGACAGATTGTTAGTTGTTGTGACTTTTTATAGTCACTTTTTTAGTTGCACTTGAATATTGCAACATTCTATAGCTAAAACTCTTGACCTTAATCTATAGTTTCCTTCCTATGGCTGAAAAGTCGAAGAAAATACAAGAAAAAAAAAAAAAAAAGTTGAAAAACAGCGGATAACTGAATTCCTGAGTAAACTTTTGGTTTCCGATTTAAATTCAATTTCCAATCATTCTTGGTACTGGCACACACTAGCACGACTTTTCCTTCAATGCTCTCTCTATAAAACTAAACGACAAAACTGAAAAGAAAGAGGATGAATACAACAAAAAAATAACTGTAACTAAAAACTAACACAGAAATACTCGGAACTTGTCAGAGAAGTTCTATCAATAAAACAAGTACAAAATATAAAAATGGAGAAAATGCATCTCTATACATATACAAACTATATACAAATAAAAATACATACTAACACGAAAGCTACGGAAACAAAAATTAGCATTGATTTGTGATGAAAGAATTTCAACAAAATAATACGAAAGGACGAAAGAAAAAATCCAAGGAATCTGATTAAAATAAACGAATTTAACTTTACGTTGAGAATCTTTTTACTGCCATTTCGACTATGGATCGTTGAAGTTGAAACTTTTGCATAGTACATTTTCATTCCAAGTATCCATCTTAACAAAAACAAAAAACAGAAAAAAAATCGAAATCAGAGTGCACAGCAAGAAATCACAAGATTTTCAACTTGGACACATAATTTGATTCTTTCTCAAGACATTTTTTTGTTCAACTTATTTTTGTTGGTGTTGTTTTCTCTAGAATTGTTATGTATTTAAATAGAAGTTGGCTCACTTTTTTCGCTGGTGATGGCATTTTAAAAATATTTTTAACATTTCTTTATATGGCAATAATTAAAAAAATCTCTATATTGACTTAATACAGCTACAAAACAAAAACAACAAAATAAAAAAGCAAGGGTTTAGTAATGATATTAAATGTTTCCATTCTCAATTATGTACTTACAAAAATAGTAAAATTTATAGAATAAGTAATTATAACTTTATTTTGAGGAGTCTCTCATACATAAAATGCACGACTGGGTCAAACGAACTTTTTAAAATTAACGCTTTTAGATAGACCTAAGTTGAAAAAAAATTTTTTTTAAATTTTTTAGTAATTATTCAATAGCTTTTTTTTCTAAATTGAAGAATGCATTTGAATATTACAGTTTTTGACCACATATACGACTTTTTATAACTTTAAAAATAAATTAGTTTATGTGGTCTACACGGTGTATACGCACTTTTTTGACAGAAGACAAAAGCAATGCCAAATAAACAAATACAAATATTCGTTTAGAGTCTACGTAGCATATTATTATCGTTAGAGCCATTGTCAAGAAAATTACAATATTTTGAAAACGTTACTCAAGTAGCACACTGGTGTATAAATTGGTGTAAATTCATTAATTTTAATGTAAAATTGAAGAAATTGAAAAAATATGGTGTATTTCTCAAAGTTAGTGGTATAAAAATTATACCACTGTCTTTTCTGTAAAAAATTTCAACATTTTTTTAAGATTCCGTGCAAAAAATACACCGATATTCAGTTGTTTTAATAATATACCATTAATGGTGTATAAAATTATTCGATTCTGAAATCACCCAAAACGGTACATTGTACACTCTCTTTGGTGTAGAAAGCACACCCTGTGGACATAAAATTCACCAGAATGCATAAGTGGGAGACGACATATTTTTCAATGGCCGCCATTTAAAAAAAGTAGACAGCAATTAATTAGTTTTCTATAATAGTATATTTATCGACCTAATTATCCCGCAATTTGGTTTTTTCGATGCGGTATATTATATTATAAAAGAACTCTTCTAAAAAATGTAAAAACAACAAAAAAAATATAATTTTTGTAAAACTGATTTTTAAAATCGAACAAAAAAATCATTAATTCTCTGACATTTTTGAGGCGCTCGATTTTTAGAGGGGGTAGTATGTAAAATTAGTATACAGAATGTGTTTCGTTTTTAAATTAGGCAAACAAAGTCATATTTAACCATTAGTTTCTTATATTATGAAAGTGAATTAAAATTCATTTTCATTTATTTCATAAGAAATGGTGTGAATTAGAATTCATCAAACTGTTTGAGGTAAAAAATAAACTTTGGTTCAAATTTTAAATCAGAATAATTCAAATGGAGTATTTTATCCGTAGATTTATTATGTATTTTTCAATTTCAAAGGGATAATTTTCACCAAAAACCAGATCATTTAATATACCACTAGCGCCATTTATACACCAAAATCGGTATATTTTTTTAACCACCGGAGTTTATTATATACGAGAAAATGGTGTATTTTTTATATTCAAAATGCATATCACGAAAGTGCAAAAAATACACCAAATATTTTGGTGTATTTTAGACTTTTGTGCTACTTGAGTAAAAGCAGAAACACAATCACGCTTTGCACAGACGCGTCGTTGCGTTACGTTGAGAAATCCTCAAAGCGCCCTTCTGTCACTTTGACTTTGAACAGCTGAATTTAAGGGGTAATAACACCTTGTAAACCACGAAATCGAGCGTCATTTTCATCAGCGTATAAAACAAAGAAGAAATATTATTTTCTTTTGGTGTTTGTTTAGTTTAATAAAGTATATTAATAGGTAACAGAATAGGTTAATGTTAGATTTTTTAATGATGTGAAATTTTAAATGGCGGTGTAATTCAGGATGATAGTAAAATCCTGTGCTCTCATCGGGTGACCAACTAACTCCTACAGTTTTTAACCGATTTTGCTGAAATTTTGTGTGGAGCTTAAAAATACTATTCTCTATAGTGAAGTATGTAGGATTTTTTTGAAATATTAAAATTTAACGATTTCATGGTCTTTTTTTTAACGAATTTTGTTTTTGGAATGAAATAATTTTTTCAAACTAATGCCATTTCTTTAAAAATTAATATTTCAAGAAAATCCTACGTACTTCACTAGAGAATAGTATTTTTAAGCTCCGCACAAAATTTCAGCCCAATCGGTTAAAAACTGTAGGAGTTAGTTGGTCGCCCTGAATATGAATATGACGCTCGATTTCATGGTTTACAAGGTGTTATTACCCCTTAACATAAAATCTGCTGTCAAATAAAAAAAACACAGTCACCCACAAAAATATTGGTCCAAGTTTTTATTTTGATTTAAAATGTGGAAAAATGAAGAGGGATATTAATGCGTCCGAAAATGCATAGAAATTTGTTTATTCTTTAATCCCATAATTATAAAAACAAAACAAATCAAAATAAATTGTTTTTTTAAACAGAACAAATAAATAAAACTCAGTCTACAACATCATTAAATTATTGTTGTTTTTAATACGTTATACGTAAATTGTTTTGATTTAAAATATCTCGATGTCGTTTTTTTGTGCAAAATCTATATAGAGAAACAAAAAAACACACCTCGTTTTGTAATAATTTATTTTTTTTTATTCACATTGGCCCAATAATTATGTGGGTGACTGTAACTATGTCTGATAAATGTCAGAAAGCGAGCAAAAGTTCAATCTGGTTGAACTTTTACTCGCTTTCTTACGTTTCCTTACGTTTGTCAAAAAAAGAGTATACTTAGAAAAAGCGTCATTGTGTGAGGTTACACAGATTTTGTATGGTTGAACTTTTGGCAGTTGTCAAAATCGACGGCAAAGCGTGATTGTGTTTCTGCTTTAAGTGGCAGATATTAAAAAAGAGTCTTAGAAATCACGTAAAAATCATCAGTAACAAGTTTCAAGCAAATTCATCAATCAGTTTAGGCCCAAGCTTGATGTTCAGACCAACAGACGGCAGGATGAAAACAACTTTTTTGAACTTCTTCATCTTCGTAATTTTGGTTTTGAAATTTGGTTTCGAAATTTTTTTGACACTTATCAATAGGTGCCCCATAGTCCATAGAGCAAGTAAAAATGTAATTATTTATACTTAAACAATAATTTAAATGATTTTAATTACAAAATGATGTGTGCCAAAAAATGAATTGAAAACCGTCATAGCCGTATTTAAAAAAAAATTATATAAAAAAATTTTAAAAATGTTCTAAAATCTAAAAATTAGTCAAATTACAAATATTCGTTTGGAGTCTACGTTTCATATTAATATCGTAAGAGCCATTGTCAAGAAAATTACAATATTTCGAAAACGTTAAGTGGCAGATATTAAAAAAATATTAAAAAAAGAGTCTTAGAAATCACGTAAAAATCATCAGTAACAAGTTTCAAGCAAATCCATCAATCAGTTTAGGCCTAAGCTTGATGTTCAGACCAACAGACGGCAGGATGAAAACAACTTTTTTGAACTTCTTCATCTTCGTAATTTTGGTTTTGAAATTTGGCTTCGAAATTTTTTTGACACTTACCAATAGGTGCCCCATAGTCCATAGAGCAAGTAAAAATGTAATCATTTATACTTAAACAATAATTTAAATGATTTTAATTACAAAATGATGTGTGCCAAAAAATGAATTGAAAACCGTCATAGCCGTATTTAAAAAAAAATTATATAAAAAATTTTTAAAAATGTTCTAAAATCTAAAAATTAGTCAAAAGGTTTATTTTTTTTTTTTTCGAATCTAAAAATTTATTTTTTAAAAATTTTGCTTAGTTACAATAATGAAATCAAATTCACTCTTCTATAGTAAAAAATTTTCTTAAAATCGGTTAAATGGCTTATGATAAAAAAAACGCTTTACTAAAAGTTGAAAAAATAAACTCTAAGGCCCAATTTATTCACACTCTATTAAATTTAATGTCACCATTTAATAAGGGAAATTTTAAAATTTGTATGCGATTTGACAGATTTCCAATTTTTAATAGCGATTTTAAACATAATGGAGGGTGAATAAATTTGGCCTTAATCACAAAAGTTTCACATTGTTTGTAATATAACAAAACGTGTGTAATGTTACAAATAGGTAATATCCAGCTTTTTTTGGGCCGTTACTAACGTTACCTGTCATATAACCATTTTTTTGGTTTTAGAATATCTCATACACGACTAGACCGATTTCAACTCTTTTTCATTAAAAACGGTGTTTCATTAATTATAAAATAAGATTTCATGTACAAAATTACATTATTTTTTTACATAAGAGCAAGTACGTGTAACCTACTTTTTTAAATATTTTTTAATTTTAAAAAACAAAACTATTGAAACAAATTTTTGTTTAACTTCTTTTCTTATCGAATATTTTTGTTAGACCCGATTTTTTAATGTATGAGAGTAATGATATTAGGCTTGCTGTTAAAAAATTGATTTTTTCTCTATCTGGGGAATAAATGCTAACTGACTGTTTAACTGACTTTTGAAAAATTGGCTTCTAGTCAAATTTTAAAGAAACCTCTACCTTACTTTAATTGATTGCAGAACATTTGACAATTTTGAATGCAGCCACGGAAATAATTATGTACAGTAGCGAGCAAAAAAAATGCAAACGAAAGCGGTTTAAAGAGTTTTTAACAAGAACTAAGTTACCAAATTTGGCATATAGAAACTGTTTTATTTTCATTGAACAGAGTCAATTTGAGTAATATTTTACTCCAAAACCATTATTTGGTCAAAAGTCTACCTCTAATATGCGTTTTTAGACGAGCAAAAAAATGCAAATGTTTTTATTGTTTGCATTTTTTTTGCTCGCTACTGTATATTAGGGGTGACCTACTTTCCTAAAACCTCTCCAAAAATGCATCATACATTGAAAAATATTCTATTATAATAAAAAAAAACCTTGATCTCTTTAAAAAAGACAATTTTCATATCTACCAAATAAGATTCCCGTTTAAAAAAAAAAATCATATTGCACTTTTAGCATTGTTATTAGATTTCTATACAAATGAGAAACTTCAACAACAAGAAATACTAAAATTTTAAAATAAATTTTCCAATCTCCTGTTTTGAATTTGACACATAAAATGCAAAAAAAAAATAGAAAAGAAAAATGAGGAAAATATGGGGATAAGAAAAATGAAAGGAAATCCATTTGCCCACACGTCGTCGTTCGTTAAAGTGATTGCCACCGCAAAGAATACATACATATACATGCATGTCTTTCATTTTCATTTTGGCGTTGCCATTTATGGTTTCGTATTTATGTACAGAAGTTTTAAACAAAGAATTGTGGGATGTTAAAGATGTGGGCAGGACGACAGACAAACCAGTATCTAAATAAAATATTTCCACAGAACCAACATTTTTGAATGAAAGATATGATATCTTAAGGTCGGGAAACTTTATAGAATTGATAGGTGAACAAGAACAAAAAAAATATGGGGCTCTCTGATACGAATTATGTGAAATAAAAAAAAAAAATATTCCTTTTTAGAAAAAAAAAATTGATCGATGAAATAGTCAAAATTTTGAGTTTTGACAAAATAGTGGCTTCCCGAAGAAAAAATCGTTTTATTTTTCAAGAAAATTTACACTTTACGCTAAGGACACACATGCGATTTTGATCGCGTAATTATTCACTCTCAAAAATGTATCGTTTCAGTGCTGTGAACACACATGCTTACAAATTTGAAAACTGCCCAGAGTCACTGAAATCGTTGTGATTTATTTTGCTATAGAAAAGTCGCGCTACCAAAATCGAATATACATATGTTCTTAGGGGCTTAAATAAATATAAACTAGTGAATGTGAGAATCCTTACCTATTATTTCGATTATTTCCTGGCAAAAGTATCTTAGAAGATCATGTACAAAGGAGAATGGGCAAGTTTGTATGAAACGTGGACGTTAAGCGGCCAGGAATGAATTTGTTATTTTTTGATGTAATTAAGGTTTACATATATTGTGCAGAAGTTTTATCCCTGTGACGTATTTCAATAACGGATAAAATGCATTTTTGCATTTAACACTTTATATATGTCTCAATGTTATAACTCAATTGTGTATTTTAAGTGCAAAATATTATTTTCTGTCATTTTCCCTGAGTCTGAAGACCTTTATCTTGAATATCCAACCACTAGAACCCAAACTATAAGCATTTTAAAACAACAAATTCAAGCCTATTTTTAGAGTTTTGTTGTTCAATTTTTTGTTACTTTGAATTGTTTGAAAACATTCGAACCTGAAATGGTTGTCTTAAAAATCTTATATTATGAGTTCTATTGGTCGGATTTTCAAGATTAATGTCTTCATGCTCAGGGAAAATGACAGAGCATCATATTTTAAATTCCTTTTAAAAATATAAATCAGTTTTTCCTTCATACATTGAACAATGCATTAACAATACTAATACTGCATTATCTTGCATTCTTAACGCAATACAGCGAAACGTCCATAGTAAAAGTTTTTCCTGGGCTATAATTCTTTCATTTGATACCAATTTTATTGATGGCCGCTCAACGTCCAAAATGCCCATTCTCCTTTCAAACCGATACACAGTGCGTTGATCAGTGGAAAAATGAATGAGCTTAACTAAAACATCTTTCATAACCATTATTTGTTATTTTTTATTTGTCTTCTTCTTTTTAGGTTAGGTTATAAGCAGTCCAGGTTATTCAAGCTTCAGTTTCAGTTTGCACATTAAAAGTGATTTGAAGTATTGTCCAGAATTGGCTTAAACCTTGAAAGGCAAAGGAAAAAGCAATGTTCAAACTTCAAGGAATAATGCTCCCTTCAAGAGGCTCCAAGCTAAGCTTAAAAATAGTTTTACACTTCCTGTTAGCATCTTAACCTATCTGCAAAATGTATCGCCTTTTGATAAACCAGTAAATAGTAAGACACGACCCCAAACACAATTTTTACTAGCGCCAACAAAGGCGAAAAAAATGAAGATTTGCAAATTTTTATTCTTTACCTGATAAAGTGGGCGCGGTTGGGGGCGGATTCAGCTGTCACTGTTTTGTGTTTTTGAACTCACCAAAATAATCGAATTTCTTAAGTTTAATTCAAATGATACAAGTCATTTTAAGATATTAGTATAAGTCAGGGTCGGCACTATTTTGAGTTTTTGAACACTCCTATAAGTATAATCAATATTCTCAAGTGCAAGCCGATTTGAAGATATATTAACAATTATATACACGAATGGGAGTGGCGGGGGGCGTACAAATTTTGTAAAATTTTGTAAAACTTGTTCTCATAATATTTGCACACTTGGCTTTATATGGTTACATGAGTAGAAAATGGTGAAAAATTTGACAGCCACCAGCCACTGGGGATCAATCTTACAACTCGTGGGTCACTATGTGAGTGCTTTATCTTAAGTCTATCTTACTGTTGACTATTAGTATTATTAAATGCAACTAAAGCTGAAATCTGCAAAAATTTTGTTTCAGTTGGTTTATTTTTAATTTAATTATAACATCATACATATACATATGTACCTACATATATGATGTTAACAAAAAAAAATTAGGTCTACATGGTGTATACGTACTTTTTTTTATAAAAACCAAAAGAAATTCCAATGAAGAATAAAAAAAAAAATATTGAGTGGCCATAACTTAGTTGTGAATCTTTACATAGACTTATGTATCTGTAATTTACTGCACTACATATTTTACATCGAAATCGATATATTTTAACAAAAATATGTTAAGAAACGGTTAAGAAAATTAAATAAAATAAAAATAACTAAAATGAAATGTCCTATATTTTGTTCTACCTGGCAATGCTGTATCTAACCGTTCATATATAAGAGTAGAACCAAATACCTACAGTTATACCAATATAAGAATATAAATGTGTACATGTATGTATAATAATATATTATTTCCTTATTCAGTGTGCAGAATCCACCTCTAACGAGCACGTCATGACAATCACAAAAGTCTTCTTCAACATTAGAAGCAGTATCCTGCTCGTGCCAGTATTTTCTTTATTTTTTTTTTTGTAGAAAGGAGACATTTTTTGCAAGCAACAACCAAGCCAACCAATGCTAGCGCCTACTCTTCTAATTTAGGTGTATAGAATAGGTATAGTCGCAAAGGCACCAAGGCACACTATTTTCTTTGACACATCATCGAGTCATCTGACGTCGTCGTCTTAGCACGCCCAAACGGATATTAAAATATGAAAGGATAATCTCCGACAAAGTAAGTGGAATATCGGGTAATGTATGATAAATGAATCTCAATTTTTGGATAACAACAAAACCAGGAAATAAGAAATCCTACAAGTACAATGTACCAAGTACCTATACATACTGCCTATACTCTATACAACCTACATCCTACACCCATAACCATATAATATATTTGAGAAGTTTAAATGATGGAGCTGGTGAAGGAGCTCCTTTGGGGGGCTCGAATTGAGAGAAAATAACCCGCTAAAAGGCTCTTTCTGGATTAGACGTTTTTAGGTGATCTACTCGTTTTAGGGTAAGAGAAGGGAGGGTAGAAAATGTAGGTACATGGAATGAATTCATAATTGAGCTGTAATATGAGTTTTTTGATGAGGATGATGAAAAGCGAATTGGGTGGTTAATTTTGTTTTTTTTTTCGATTCTTAAACTCGAAAATGTATCTAATCTTGACACGAAATTTTTAATGGAAGGATTATACTTCAAGTTTAAGAAGACAAAATATTTCCTTTTGCAACACAATTTTTTGTATGTGTTTAAATAACTATGCTGTTGAAGATGAGTTTGACGGTTAAAAATTCTTAATATTAGCGGATTTATATTGATTTCCTTTTTGCGTTTTCTAATTATTAAGATTAATTAATTATTTTCTCATAAAAATGGGATGAAAATAATGTATATTAGGGTGGGTCAAAAAAATCGAAATTCTTTTTTTTTGATTTGGTACTCCGAAAAATCGGTTGTTAGACACCTCTAGAATATACACACCAAATATGAGCTCTTTATATTAATGGGAAGGTCCTCCGCTTTGCAATTTTCCATTTTTACATTTTTACATAAAAAAAAAATAATTTTTTTATTAATTGACTTTTTACCAAATTTCTTTCTTGTAGGAAATTGAACGCTCTACAAAAAAGGCCTTATACACTTTTTTCGTTTATCTAACCGTTGAATAGATATTTGAGGTCCAAAAATCGAGAAAATCTTTAAAATTTTGTAACAAATGGAAAAATTATAATAATCAAACGCGCAAGACATATCTTTGGCCGGGTACAAAGGTTTTAAGTCAGAAAATATAGTTTTGAGGAAAATTAAATTAAAGTTTCAATTTTTGTTTGTAAATCTGAATATTATTATTTTTAAAAAGTAATGATGCAGAAACATCATTTATAAGATCTATTTTAATATTCATATGCTGTTGACGAGAAAGTGACCGATTTAAAAAAAAATTTGTGTTGACTTAACACTTTAGAGCCATTTAGTCTTCAAAAATAAACTTGGTCCAAAGGCGTTAAGTCAAGAAAAATCTTTGTTTACATTGATAACAAGGTTTAATTTATAAAAGAAAGTTGGTAATATTAATGTGATTAATTACCAAATGTGAAAATTCTTTTTGAAATAATATAATAGGTACTGTAGAAAAATCGCTTTTCGTTTTTTTTATCTTCCTCTTGACTTAACGCTTTAGGATAAATTTTTGTATTTAAAAATTAAAAATGAATTCAAAAACAAAGGAGTTAAGTCAACTTACGCCCTTACTACCATACAATTTAAAAATTTTTTGACTTAAACCCTTTGTACCAAATCATTTCTAACGGAAGGAGATACGCTAGAGCTATGGCGATAGGACCAAACGAAAGAAAAAAAAAATAAAAATCTGAAAATCGATTTTTTTGACTTAACCCCTTTGTACCCGGCATCAAAGATATTCTTGTTGGAAATTGATTGCTTCACAAAAAAGGTCTTATTAACTTTTTTCATTAATCTAACCATTCTAAAGATATTCGAGGTCAAAGTTAAAAAAAATTATAAAAACATTTTATATTTTTAAAAAATTTCCAATTCATTGAAACTTCATTATTTTCAAATTAGCAAGATATATTCTTGTAGGGGCTTAAATGTTCTACAAAAAATTGATTGCTTTAACCGTTTAGAAGATATTCGTATCCAAACCAATGCTCACTGATTTCAATAGTTTTCTTATGACCCGTATGCATTGCGATTTGGATACAAATATCTTCTAAACGGTTAAAGCAATCAATTTGATGCCAAGGAATTTTTTGTATGAGTACGTGCGATTCATGCCATTGGGAAAGCCGAGGTAGTGCCCGGGGCCCCCAATGGATGCCAGGGCCAAGAGCTCAAAGAGGTCTTTCTTAAGATACTTCACTCGATGGATTTGGAAGAATTTTTTTTTTTAATGTATTTTTTTTTTCGGCAAGGTGTAGCCCTTAAATTTTCTTCAAAATCTGGAACAAAATATATTTGGATCCAAATAACGTAGCAACCAGATCTCCAAGAAAATTTTGGTTTTCAGTTATGAATAGAGTTTAAGAGACTTTTCTTCTGATGCCTCACTCGATAAATTTGGAGGAAATTTTTCAAAACCTATTTTTATTTCGTCAATTTTTTTCGAAAATCTAAAGAAAAAAAATAATTTTGTCCTGTGGATGTCACATTTTTTTCCAGATTTTGCCTTATTGACTGAACTTAAAATCTTAACTCTCTTTTTGACCCTCCCGTGTTTTTACCTAATTATGGTTGTTATACGACCTTTGGCCCATTATTATTATTTTGATCGAAAGACTTGATTCAAAACAAGAAAAAGAAATGAGAAAGAGAAAGACTAATTTTTGTGGATGAAGGTATTAGTAAATTTATACAAAAAAATATTCACTCTGACAGCCCTGATTCACTGTAAGTAACGAACAAAACACAATACAAATT
This sequence comes from Episyrphus balteatus, assembly GCF_945859705.1. Lineage (NCBI taxonomy): Eukaryota > Metazoa > Arthropoda > Insecta > Diptera > Syrphidae > Episyrphus > Episyrphus balteatus. Next base: position 84,479,725 of record NC_079136.1, on the reverse strand, counting down.
TGGTAACTTTTTCTCAATTTGCACTTAAAAAATACTTAACTTGTTTAACTTTTGTTTAAAAGACTGTATATTACCTGTATGAGTTGGCACGACACAATAGATATACCCGAAGTAGCGCAAAGCAACTCCACCATAAGCGTCTCTCTGTCTACTAGAAGGACTGCTCTGCAGCGCAATGCTGCGATGCATACGCTTCGTGTGTATTCGAGAATAATTTGACGGCTTAATAGTGAAGTGCTTAATTTTGTTTTAAATTTGCGAATGTCTGTTTTGTTCAGTTTTTTTTTTTTTTTTTTTTTGTAAAACGAGGGTAAAAGATACAATTCTGAGGGTAATTAGCGGAAAGACTGCATCGCAACTCCATGGGTATCTATTATACTCTGTTATAGCAATTCTATATTCAAACGAATGAGGGTGAATTGCTCTAAGCTGCACTAATTGAAGACTCGTTTACAATATTTGTTCGCAATTACAGATAATGGTGGATTTTTAAGGAATGAAACTTTTTTAAATTTTCTAATCACTGAATTTTTCACGAAGGTATCTATGCATACATGTACTTAAAATGTGAGTTTTTGTACTCATAAACAAATTTAAAATTGTTAAGAAGTAGGGTAGGAATGTTATTCTGTAACCTGTATCCATACAAAGGTTTAATCTGAACACTTACCTAAACTTCAATTATGTAAATACAGTTGTTTAGAATCTTTTTTGTAACACTTATCTTTTTGAATATAGACTTGTTCAATATTTTAAGTAATTCATTCCAAATATTATTAATTCAGAGATTTATACTTCTCTTGAAGCTATTTTATAAGGAAATCGAACACTTTTGAATGGATATTCAAAGAGCCTAAAGAAAACATTACACATACATTACGCATTCCACACATATCACCTGTAAGTAATTGAAATCTCCTGAAAAATAAGTACAATTTGTATAATATTAGACACACTTAGACAAGCTCAATACAGAATAATCCATCTCGACGATCACCACTCAAGTATATTGCGTTTGTTTCTGGGTTGGTGTATAATCCTTTACATTCTTCCTCTATGTGTGTTACCATGCACCTGATGGCTGAAACAATTTGAACTGGTATACAAGGACGAACTATAGGTATTTCTATATGTATATATCTGTGGAATGTAAGTATGTATAAACCTTCAACAGCCATCGTATTTTGCATACATTTGATCGGATTATGATATATGAATAGTGGGCATAAAGTAACGATGCATTCATATGTGGACGAATGGAACAAATGGTAACCACATGTATGCTTTAAAGCAGCTAAAAAGTATCGGAACGTGGTGGACCAATATTTCCCATAGCCAGAGTTGCCGTTAAACAATTTTAACGTATGTGGCGGTTTTATTTACCTACATAAAAAAATTCAGTGTTAGAAAAACGCAATTCAGATTTATTTTTTTAAGCCCATAAACCTGGGTACCCCAATCAGCGTTACCGTTGAACATTTTTGAAAGGTCGCTAAAAAAGTCGCTTTCAGAAAAAAAAGGTCGCTAATCTAAAAAATTGAAAAAAAGTCGCTTTTTTGTCGAAAAAGTCGCTATATGAGCTAAACCGTTTTCATATGTTTTTAAATAGAAAAATAAACACAAGTGGTCTTGAAACAAAGTTTTTATTAACAATAAAAAAAATAACAAAATTAGAAACTAAAAAGTGGTTGTCTGTAAAGTTGGTTTACGGACGATGATTTTGCGTGATAACGTCATAAGAAAACAGGTCGTGTGCTTTTGTTAAAAAAATGATCTAAAAATCATGTATTTGCCAACTTTCTTGTAAGAAAAATTATAAAATATACCTAATAAATCTTATAGTAAAGTACCTACTTAAACTAAAAATTAAGACCTAACATATATGTGTATAACTGTATGATTTGTGGAAAAACGGAATAACTTTTTGAATCCTATCATAATTTACAAGAAAAAGTTAAATCAAATACCTTTTTTTTTCTTTTCTCATAATATCAATTTTTGTAGGTATATGAAAAACTTACAAAAAAAATTACGCCATATAAAGTTTAATATTTTTTCTAAAGAAAAGGTAAAAAATCCATTTTTATTATATAAATTTTATACCATCTGAAAGCCTATTGTTTCCGCTGTAAATATTTATATCAACCATGTCTGCACGACATCTACGAAAAGAGCTAGAATTTTTTTAACCCAATCAGTTTTCATAAAAAAAAAGCAAAAATATCAATCTTTTTTATCTTCTCAAGCCCTTAAATAAATTTTTTTAAATTAAAATAAAAAAACTAGACCGACTACTGCACTCTTGTACCATTATTTTATTTGTTTGAATTTTTTTTCTATTTGCTAAATGCTTGTTCAGCATTCAACTCGGTCTGCTCAGAGAGCGATAACTTATTCTGAGTCCATCGATCGCGCTCTGAACAAGCTCAGAATACGTTCAGAACGAAAAAAAAAATTGAAGCTCTAAATGTTGAGAGGTAAAAAAGAAATACAATTTTTAGAAAAAAAGTCGCTATAAAGAAATTGGTGAAAAGGTCGCTTGGAATAAAAAGTCGTCGCTTGGTCGCTAAGGCTTCAAAAAGGTCGCTAATAGCGACTAAAGTCGCTTAGCGGTAACGCTGACCCCAATATCCCGAAATTAACTGAGATTATTTAAGGACTTGTTGCACTGATACCGAAACGGTTTGTACAAATAATAACAATATGCTCATACCCCAGGCAAATTAGTTAAAATATGAGTATGAAATCCCAATTTTCGCGGGAGAAATTTTTTTTTTCATGGAATGTGTTTGGGTATATGGCCTTATCATAAAAGTCAATTTGTTGGGATGGGAGCAGCCGGATCGGTACTGTTTTATTTAAAAGCTCCATTTTTACTTATTTTAACCAAATATATGATCAAAGACAGACTTATTCATAATAAAATTATCTAAAAAATTATATAAAAACGAATTCCGTGAGTTTATTAAATTCAATTTCATAGTTGGTCAAAGTCCAGATTTGTCTCGAGTGGTGAGGGCAAAATTTCATTTTTTCAAATATCCGTCGCGACGCACGTCCTATCATCCCAACAAATTGACTTTTATGATAAGGACTACCCAAACACATTCCATGAAAAAAAATTTGTCCTGCGAAAAATGCGATTTGATTAGTAGTTGCCTGGGCTATCAAAATATTTTTTTCAAAAAGTTTTTGTAGGTACAAATTTGCATTCAGTTTAGTCTTGTCGTTTATGAGAATGTCAAACATCAAGAAAATGGTACTACCTATGGCAAGTAGTGACGTTAATTTTTTAAATCACGTACAACAACCCTTGACTGCTAGCTAATCTTGAAATAATTCCCTTCAGTGGCTTAGACTGCAACTTGTAAGCAGGGTTGTAAAAGTATCAATTAAATAAAATGCATCTGAAATTAAAAATTGCATTACAAAATTGTATTGTACCTTATTGTAAATTTCTGACTCATAAACAGTTAAACCGATTTCAACGAAAACTTTTTGCTGTCATAATGTACTAAGAAAAATTAAAAAAAAAAAGAATGTTTGAATTAAAAAAAAAAAATTTTTTTTTGAAAAATCAATTTCAGGACAATTTTGTTGAAACTTCGTTTTTATGTGTTGAACAATAATTTCCAAAGAAAATCATTCCAAATTTTATTTTTAAAATTTTCGAAAATTTGTGTTTCTTAAAAACTTTTTTTTTTTATTATACAAATTCTTTGTTATACAAGAAATTAAATGACATACTTAGTTTAAAGAAACAATTTAAAAACCAGTTTTAATCCTTTCTGCATTTCTTACAAAATTAAAATTTAAATTAAAATTAAAAGAACGTGTGTGACATAGTCGTGCATTTTATATTTTTAATGAAAACAATTTTACTTGCAAAAAAAAAAAATTTACCTAGTTAAATTTGCAAGTTAATTAAAAAAAAATCATGTGTGCAATTCACACGTGGTAGAAGTGAAACCTAAAAAAATCATTTTTCTTGCAAAAAAAAATCGAAAAAGTCTACCTTTTTTAATTCTATCACCTTGAAATCCACCCACCAATAATTAATTTAATATCACCCGAAAGCTTATTGTTTCAGCTCAAAATATTTATATCGACCATGTCTATACAACATCTACAAAAAGAGCTAGAATTTTTTGAACCCAATCAACTTTTTCATCAAAAAAGTACAAAAATCAATCTTTTTTCTCTCATTATATCTATTTTTTTTAAATGACAACCTATGATAAATTTTATATCATCTGAAAGCTTTTTTCACTTTTTATATGACGTATCAATCATATTTCTACCATGCCTACAAAAAAAGTTAGAATTTTTTAAAGCCAACTATGTCGAAATTTGAAACTGAGATTACGGTACTTCCTAAACTGGTGGCTGGTCAGCGGCAACAGATCTCCACAGGTGTTTTGAGGTATTTTTGAATTTTTTTAAATTTAAGATTGTGTAACTTGTAGAGCACGTACCGTTATGTGTGATATATCAAATAAAAGGCTATGTTATCAGCATCAGCATGCGTATTAAAGTTAAATCGAATTTGTATGTGCACTAGATCTAAAGATATAACGTGTGTAGAAAAAGAACATCTTCAGAATTTTGAAAATGAAATTAATTGAAATTTTGTACAATTATAGTTTATTTAATTACCTATCTACAATACAAATTTAATTATCTATCTATTAAAACAAAAAAGTTATAACAAGTTGAATGTTCGTGTCGCGTTTTCGTTTCATCTTGTTTCAAATCACAACGATACTAAAGAAGTTTTCACTTCAAAAATGATTTTGTACAGCCTTATTGTTTTTAAGCCACCCTTTGATTCGAATTTATTCTTTATTCAAAGAATATCTACTTCGGATGGTGGATTCATTATTCTTGAGATCTTATGTACGATATATTGTATAACACAGACTCAATAAAACCTCAAAAATAACTTTTTGGAAAAAAGTTATTTCTGAAGCATTTATTAAAACAAACTTTCAACTTTAAAACGAAAATAAACACCATGGAAACCATTTTATATAGGTAGAAATATCGATGGGAAGCAGTTTAACCCACTATATACACGACTTCCTGTCAAAATGAAAGATGGAGGTGATGATCGGAGAAATAAAATAATTTCAAGTCAATTACAGGTTGATTGCTTGTTACAATTTCTACCCTAATCAAGCATGATAATGCCGAGCACGGGTTCCCTTCTGCATAACAACCCGACCGAACGTCGTCGTCGTCAGCTGAAACACTGACTCCATCAATATAACACCCTTGAGAGTATCGGGTATAGAGAAAGGGTCAATATAATTTCATGCAACTCAGTACGAAGAGCTGCATCGAAAACTTTTATTGAACATGCCAGGGCTTATGGGTATAATTTAGTTGGTTGGTTAGTTAGTTAACCAATCCTGGAAATGAAAATGGAGTCCATGCCATTATGCATTGGCATATACTCGTTCTGTTCGTTGCATATTGTTAAAGGGTATAATAAAGAGCTCAATAATATTCCTATACAAATCAAACGAATATAACAAAAGGATACTATAAATATGTTTATGTATATGTGTGGTGAATTGGACATGAACGCATATATAAATATAGGTGCCGAATATACCTATTTTGAATATTGGATATTATGTTATGAGACCCAAATTGAAAAATGATTACAGAAATTCAAATATGAATGATTTTGGAACTAATTGAAAGAAGATTAGTTACAAAGGGAATTGTAAATTTTCATTAAAATATGAAAAGGCTTTTGAATATTATTTAAGTGGCATACTTGATGTGTTGCTTGCGGGACTTTTTGTATTGAAATTATTTGGCAAAACGTATTATGGAATATGTTTCGTTATTAAATATTTTGGTTCATATCATCAGGGTGGGGATAATCACATGACTCAATTAGACTATTGAGACTTTATAATAGTTGAGGTACTTTTTTTTTTTAAATAGGGACTATAACTTAATTTATATAAACAGTTTAGATATATGGCTTTTGGATTTATAGATTGAAGACTTGATTAAGATTTGTTTAATTGAATTGTTGGGATTTGTTTTGTGATAGAAAATTAATATGGATGCTTACAGTGTTATGGTATGCTTGTATAAATATAAAGCGTATTATAAAAAATCGAAATAGTAAATACGTCATTCAAAATTATTTAAATTGTTTGCATCACTTTCTTTTAGGAAAAAAACCACGTTGAGATTCTCCTATTTATAAAAGCTAAAATATGGGCCGTTTTCGGGGTTTAAGCCTAGCATTTATTAAGCTACTACGGTTTGTTTAAAAAATTTCCACCCTTAGAATAGCATTTATTGAATTCATCAAAAAATTAAATGATCACTGGGGTGTATGAGTACCATATTTTTATACTGAAAAATTAAAATGGTTAATACTTTTATATTATTTCGAAAGATATAAATATTTATTTATTTAGCTTTTCATATTTTGAACTTATTTTATTTGTGTGTAAAGACTGAAATATTCCTACTTGGCGAAAAAAGAGAAGTAATTTTAAGAGAACTAATTGTTTTCTTAGTTTATTTTGTATATTGATGCATTTCTTTATCGTGATAGATATTCAAGACAGCCTTACAATGCGATTTCGGCGGAAACATAAATTTTTAGAAACAAGCACAAAAAGAAAGATAAGGATTTGTTAAAGAAAACCAAATTAAATAGAAAAAAACACCAATTTTTGTCACACATATTTAATTTTTATTTGCTTCAATTTTTTTAACTTTTTTTTGCCTACGAGTAGTTTAATATACAATTGACTTCCTTTGAAACATTTTTTTATAACAAATTGAAAAAAAACACAGGGTTTTCGATTTTTGCACACAAAGGGTTCTCAATTAAATTATCTTCTTTATCCAAATCCAAAGAACTAGGCATTTGGATTGTTTTTCAAAAGATAATAACTATTTGTTTTCTTTTCGTCTTTTTATCTGAATAAAATAAATTTTTGACAAAATTAAAAATTTTCAAATGACATTTTAAGTAAAATCTCAAGTTCTCGACAATCTTTTAATATTTCCAGGAGTTGAGAAAATCTAAAGTTGAACAACTCTAGATTTTAAAAATGAAAGTTAAAAATGTCAAATTTCAGTGAATAAAAATAAATTCTCAAGTTGAGAATAAAAATCCTCAAGTTGTCTTCAACTTTGAGTGAATAAAATCGCCCTAAATCGTTAAACAAAACAAATATTTTCAAAACCAGTTTTACAAAAATAGAGTATTTTGAAGAAAATAACAACGAAAAACCATAAAAATTGTTATAACTCCCAATTTTTGAACCGATTTTTAGATTCCTGTTTCCAATCTTAAAAGCAACAGAATTGCTTAATTTCAATAGGGAACCATTACACGGTGTTACGAAAATGAGGTTTAAAAATATACGCGGGCGGAGACCTATCACGTTTTGTAGAGCTAGTCGCACTGATTACAAAACGGTATTTAAAAAGTCCGTAACACCCCCCAAATCTGGAGTTAGGGGCAAAAAACGGTTTATTTGACCTTCACCTTGAAAAAAATCTAGCTTCGTCAAATTTTTACCCATTTTCGATTTTTTTTACAGTTTCTGATAGGAGATAAATATACCTTTTCAACAATGTATAAAACCTGTAACTCGGTTAAACCACCTAGAATTTATAAGCTGTCAAAATTCAAAAATTCTTTTTCTCATAGACATAGAAACATACAGTTTTCACTGTTCAATAAGGAATCAATTGAGGCAGTTTTCTGTGTGAGTAATTTTTTTTATTAAAATTCACAGTCTGGATAAAAATAATATAAAATGAGTTCAAAAAAAAATTTTGTTCACCTATTTTTAACTTTGAAATCGATTATTTCAAAAACTATTGGTTATAATATATTGATTTAAAAATAAGAATTAAATGTACAGTTTTGCTTTTCGGAAATGGTATCATTTATTACTGTAAGTATTGCCGTTGTTTTTTAATAATTTTTTTTAGAAAACTGCCCCTCCCACCTAAACAGGGGGAGTTAGACACCCCTCCCAAAGAAAAAAATGTTTGTATTGAACTCCTCTACAAAAACCCGTTATCAAATCCTGGCGCCCAAGCTATCCTACTACGTGCCGAAACAACATTTTTGTTCTATACCTAAAAGTTCGAATTTATGTATCTGGGTTGAAATCGTAAAGTTTTTTTCTAGGCCAATTTTAAACTGATTTTCATAAAAAATACTTTGTTTGATTTGGAAATAAATATTATTTTAGAATATATTTTCAAAACAGCATGTTGTTGTGAAAATATATATGTACTTTAATTTGATGTCGAAGTTGGGTAAATAACGACAAAAATGGAATTTTTGAACTTCGACAGCTTATACATTCTAGGTGGTTTAACCGAGTTACAGGTTTTAAACATTGTTGAAAAGGTATATTTTTCCTATCAGAAACTGTAAAAAAATCGAAAATGGGTAAAAATTTGACGAAGCTAGATTTTTTTCAATGGGTAACTTCAGATTTTGGGGTGTTAGGGACTTTTTAAATACCGTTTCGTAATCAGTGCGACTAGCTCTACAAAACATGATAGGTATCCGCCCGCGTATATTTTGAGTGTTACACCGTGATTATTAGTACTTAGTTTTTACAGAAACCAACATTTTCTCTTTACCTTAAAAAAAAAAAACTCAATTTCACAAGAACTCATTTTATTCGCAATTCCCAAAGCCAACATTTATAATAAATTTCGCAAGGTTTTTCAAAGTTTTTTTGGTACTAATTCTGAGTTTTATCTTTTCTAAAAAAAAACACCTTTTTACTCAAGGTAATTTTATAGACTCTTTAAATTCTTAATTTTTATACTATAACAAACGCAACGTTTTCAGCAATATTTGAGAAAAGTTAATAAAATTTATGTCAGCTGTTATGGATCCTTTCTCGCATATAACCTAACCCCTAAAAAAAACACCCTTTAACCAAAAATATTTTTGGAAACTCTAAGTAGGTAGGTATTCTTTTAGTCTGCTTCATCTAAAACCCTCATTCCGAAATCATCAGTGTTTTTCCTGTCAAAAAAAACAAGCCCCCTTTTAAAATCGGCAATAACTTTTCTTAGAGTAATCGTATTTACCTGATGTTGATGGCAACATTTTTTTTTTATTTATTGAGTTTTTGTACTATTTTACCTGTATACTAACGTTTATTGAGATAAACTAAATTTTTCAAGGTCATCAATCCGTTTTTCAGCGTGAATTTAAATTTTGACTTTTATTCTCATGGACGAAACTTTGCTCAAATTTAACATTCATTAATATAAAAAGTTTATAAATAAAAATCCACGCATTGAGTAAAGTTTTTTCCACCTGCATATTTAAGAAAATTTAATATTCTGCCATCATTTGAATGAATTGCTGTGAACCGAATCTATCGTTGCAAAACTTTATCAGTCTTTTTTTTTCTAATTAACATAATAATCCTCGAATACGAAATAAGTTTTCTGTCCCGTGTTCTCGGTAGCTAATTCTAATGTTGACGACTATGTGATGAATGTATGTATATGTGTACAATACACAACAAAAAGGAACGCACTCTTATTATGCATACAATTTCCTCAAAAGAGATACCTACAAACATTATTCTTTCAACTTCCACATACATACATCCAGAAATTTGCAATTCAATGAAGCGCTGCGGTGGCGGTTTGCTGAGCTGTGAGGCTGAAAGCTTCTGTATTCTGTCACACATAAGAGGAACAATGCGCCAAATTTGTCGATGTGCTGTATACTTTTTAGAGAGCTATATCATCATTATCATTATGCTTATCTGGGAATTTTGCTATTCCTATCCATCGCCTTTATGGCACACTTTTAAGCCAAAAACCGGACAACGAACGCGACATCCTTAAAACAACAAAATGATAGAACACATATACAATACGGTCTCTCTCTATTGTACCTACTTTTATACTCTTACACAACACGATGACGATGATAATGACGGCGAATAGGAGCTTCTGATGAGCCTGGTCACCGACAACATTGTCCAACAGTTCCAGTTTCCGGTTCCGCGCACTCCGTGACCACACCACAGAAAAGATTCATGAAAACGCGACGCGTGAAACTGCAAATGAAAAATAGGTTCTCCATCTCCAAGCTCATCTACAGTACAGTACAGTACAGGGTGTTATGTCGTGTTGTATGTCGCTTTATGCGCTCTAACGAAGATTGCAGGCCTTATGACTGATACTATTTATCATAGTAACAGGATGTTAGCTAAATAGATAGATGCGCTTAGTGCGCCATTTAACCCAAGAACCGTTAGAGATTGCGATGGCTGAGAGTGGGCGTGGGTTGGTGTGTGGCTGGAGGAATGGGCTAGACTAGACACAAACATTATTTGCCTATCTGCACCACACAAAGATGGAGCGCGACATATCGTCCCCGTGCGTCGTCGTTGTGTCCTTGCAGAAATAAGCTTCATTCAAAATGTTCGGAGAATGCGGTGTGAAAATTTAAGAGGAACGAGACACTCTGTCGCTCTGTTGAAGTGAGCTTTATGACTTTGTTGTGCATGATACAAGCCACGCAGCGTCGCCGGCCGTCCCGCCAGAGGGAGTTGGTGTGATGAAGGCGTGAAGGCATAACCTCGTGTCGCGTCACGTCGGACTAAGTGTTGTGCAATTGTATACCGCATAACATGCCTTCACATTAAAATAGAGTCCGGCCAGGCATAAAGTGGATTGCGGATGTCAGGGCTAAGTTTTGTAGTGGTATACAATTTATATTATGGCTACCAAAGCAAAGGGTTTATAGTAGGTACATATTTGTATAAACTAAAATTAAATTATTCAACCGTTAAATAATGGCACAAGTGTGGCAAAGTGTATAGACACAAAGGCCAATAGTTATTTTTTAACAAATGTTTACAAGAAAGAAAATTCATTTTTGTAAACGGGAAAAAGATAATCGGCAGCTGTTAGAAAATTTATATATTTTACTAGCTTAACTGTGCTTGCTTTCAAAAAAGAGAAAAATGGATTGTCTCACTGTTCGCACCTTTCCCTTACATATATTTCATACCACTAAATGGTTAGGGTGGTCCAACTAAAAAAATTTTTTTATTAAAATTATTTTTTATGAAATTTTGTGTCTTTGGTATTAAACCGAGAGTCCACATCTAATTTTGCGAGTGGAGGTATAACCAAAATGTGAGTATGCAGTTTTAAAGCCTTTTGCGTTCTAAAAACCAATTCAAAAGTGAGTTTTAAAATTAATATGAATAGGCTGAATTTACACAAATTCACATTCTGAATATTAAGACTTAAAGGCTATAAAACATAACCGCTTAAGCGTCTTATATCTTGAGTATTGAGTTCTATCGATCGCACAATCAAGATTGATATCTTCAAGCGGAGGACACAGCACCAGTTCTAATATTCAGAATGTGAATTTGAGTTAAGCCTACTTATCTTGATTGGAAAACTCGACTTTTTAATTCGTAAATAAAACGAATAAGGCTATAACACTTCATTTCATACTCACATTTCGGTTGTACCTCTACTCCCAAAATTTGCTCTGGGCTCTTAGGCTATATGTTTTTTTCGCAATAGCGGTTAAAATACATTGGTTGATCTTAGAATGTTTAAAATTTGAAGTTATATGTACCTTTTAATAGTGAATCATAAGAAAATTAAAAAAAAAAAATGTTTTTCCAAAAATTTACAAAATAAAAAATATATTCTGGACCACCCTAACCATTTACTTGTATGAAAAATAGATGTTGGCTCATTCTCAGACCTACCCGTTAAGGGTACAAAATTTCGTAAAAATTGGTCCAGCCGTTTGGGAGGAGTTTGATAACAAACACTGCGACACGAGATTTTTGTATATTAGAAGATGTAGTTTGTTGATTCATTGTCAAAACAGAATCAGATGTCCTCTTCGTCAGTGGTTTTTATGAAGTCTTTATAGAGTAAATCCATTGCTATGAATACCGACTGTTGAAATATAATTCTCCTCAATGCATTCGGATGGTTTTCTAGATTCTGGAAACTGAAGGACTTATCTGTAAAATTATAGTATTTTTGCCTCTTCATAAAGCCTCATGTTACTGAGATTTTTTCAAGAAGGTGGACCGAAGGCTTATAAAATATTTGACCAAGCGTCTTTTTCCAGATCGTCTAAAGGACACTAGTTCCGATTTGGCAGAAATTATTTTAAGCCTCAACGCTGCTGGTAGAACCCGAACAAGTGTTAAATGTGGACTTGGACCTATCTGGCAACTAATAGTATCGGTCAGATCTTATAAATGATTCTGACCAAATTATTTCTAACTGCTCCACTACACACACAGCAATTTTAATCTTGATACCTGTCGCTTTCCTAACATCTTGTAGGTCGAGTGGACGGATATTTTGACTGTTATTAATTCTTGTCACCGTTTAGCAGGGCTATGTGAAGTTGGCAACCTCGAACCTGCCTGGTTCGATTGTCCAAGGTTAGCCCAGGATATCGCTAGCCCAACCTTAGTTCTAAAATTATAACGAAATTATTTTGTTTACCTCAAAAATCACAAAAAATATCTTTTTTTTAGTGTAAAAATTGTTGGTTTTTCACTGTAGTTCGTTTGCCCAACGTTAGCCCAGGATAGTCCATTTTTTTTTTCTTTATTCCACTATTTTTTCAAAAGATACAAACAAAAAACTTTTTTCATTACTTATCAGAAACCGAAAAAATTGTGATTTTTTTTCCTGTGAAAAAATCGTTAGTTAAAGACCGTGGTTTGTTTGCCCAAGGTTAGCCTAGGATAGCTCAATTTTTATTTTCGATATCCCACGCTTAGTTTAAAAATTATAGGGGAATTAGTTTTTATTCACTACACACAAAAAAAGTACGCATACACCACAGTGACCTTTTTTTAAATTTTTAATTAAGAACAATTCAATAAACTGGTGTGGATTTATTTAACTTAAAATTTTTACTTGATTGAATGTAGTCCATATAACATTCCTGTTAAGAAGCTTAATTTGCCATGTCATGAAAAAAAAAACTTTTTTTCAAATTATCAACCTCTTAAAAATCAAAATTTGTTATTTTCAGTGTAAAAATTGTCCTTTTTACATTTTTTCTCAATTAACCATGCTTATTCCAACAACACTTTTTTTCGTTAGCCCATCATTAGTTCAATTGAGAAATATAGTATAAAAAAGACCATTTTTACACTGAAAAAAAAAAACAAATTTTGATTTTTAAGATGTTGGTAATTTGAAAAAAGTCGTTTTTTTTATAACTTTTGAACTAAGATTGGGCTAACGGCTTAAATCTTTCAGTACCTTGGTACTTCGGTTTTTCTATCTACTCAAAATATTTTTAATAGCTTTTTCCAATACCGTCTTTGCTATTACAATGATTATAAGTATTGACATTGCGAACCTTTTGAAGATATTTGTACTGCTTTGCTCACTTGGCATGCATGTTGACATCATGATTAGTTTATAATTACGTTTAGACCCTATCATTCATGGAAATTTAAGAACTAAGCTTTCCACTCTTGATGTTAATACAAAACATTCATAGAAGTTACGGCTATTGTACATTCAATATCTATGTCCTTCTGCCCTTGGTCCTTGGTGATACAAAACTTAAATAATAGTTTGCGACAACTTAAATGGCTGTGATAGTGTGGTTGTATGTAAACAAGTATTTTAGCCCCCCGTTTTAGGGCAAATCAACCAAACTTGATTGGAATCAATATGAATTGCCAATTCTCTGTAAATAACCAAACGTTGAACATAATTTCGCAAATAACACATAAACAACGAACATCAACACAAAGAACGGCCATTCGTGTGTGCTCCTAGACCCAAAAGGACTTCCTTCCTCTCTGGATGTGTTGTGTGTATGTCATGCCCAACGAATTGGCATACCTACTTTGAATTATCTATAAGAATCATTGTCAACAGCACATAGATTGAAGAGAGTAACTGGGCTAAACTGTCGGATTAGTAATTAAAGTCCTTTGGACTTTACGCGATGACAGGACAACAATATGGGAGGATGTCGGAAATATAATAGAATTCCACCCATGAACAAAAACCCAGCCATCCTTCCACTTCCACCCACCCACACACGTTTTAACCACGCACTAGCCACTAATTTTACGCGCCAGGATGGTTATAAGGGTTGCAATTATGCATGTAAATAGTGACAATATGTTGAATGTATGTTCATCATCAAAACCTGAACACACACACTAATACAACACCATGCACCATAAATTGCATAATGATTGCGGTCAATAGCGTCAGTTTGAATTATTCATAGTAAGTTTGACCAAATCAGTTGTGCAGCACAAATGTGATTATATTCAATTTGACCACGCGTCGTCGTGCGTTGTGTCGATACATGCACCGTATAAAAGACCTTAGATGATTATTAGTTTAGTCCTGATAATGAAAGGCTATACAGGGTTATGTTCGTTATGATGAATGCACGTTTACAAGGTGTGCATTTTATTATGTAGGTTATCTTTTACAAATCTAACATTATTTTAGGTTGGAAATGGACGGAAACCTTATTCATTTGAAATAACGTCGAATTTCAAAATTCGGCGTTATTTCTCTTTATGAAATAACACCGAAATTTGATGTTCGGTCTTATTTCACCATGACAAAGTGAAATAATTTTTAACCGACTTCCAAAAATTAGGAGGTATTCGATTTTTTTTTTTTATGTTTGTTACCTCATAACTTTGGACTAAGTGAACCAATTTTGATAATTCTTGTATTGGTGACTGCAGTGTGGTCCCATTTCAATCTCGTTCAGTTCTGGCTATAGGAACTATGAAAAAAACCATAAAACCCAGTTTTGATCCATAAGTAACAACAATTGATCTGTGATAAGAAGTGATATTAGGCTTAAGTTTTGTTGTCCAATAAGTGTTAATTTATTAATGTGTTGTTTATTAAATGTTAGTTTATTTAAAATAATGTAAATTTCAAAATTCATTTAAAAAAATAATAAATATTAACCCCTGAAGAAGCTGGAAAATACTAGCGAAACGTTGGGAAAAATATGAATTAATTTTTTATTTAATTAATTGCATCCACAAAACTGATCGTTTAAGCCCAAACATCAATAAATATAGGAAGTCGGTTTTGTTTTTTTTTGATAAAAATGATTATTTTCCGCTTCGCGTTTGAATTCGCTTTGCTTTCCACCAATTAAAGCAGGTCGAATTTATTTATTTCTAATCTTTGTATTTTTCGCTCGCTCTTTTTGCGAGATAGTTCCACAAATGACCCGCGCTCATCATGCGAAGTTGGGTGTACTCAGACTTTCTTTTGCATTCAAAGAATCTGGAATAAAATGTTAATAAAACATAACAAAAGTTAATATTCATTTTCGCTTGATATTTCAAAAAAATGTGGGGCTTATGTCCCAGTTTAATAAAAAATATGTGAGGCTTAAGTCCCACTGAGATATAGTCTCATGAATACAAAGTGGACGTTATGTCGCTGGGCCTTATGTCCCAGCGCCAAATTTTAATCACATCTTAAAACTCATCTTGGTTAATAAATAATTAAGAGGCACATAAGACCCAAAACTTTTCTTGGAACCCATACCTCGATGGGATGGATATAAGTCCCAAATTGATTATGGGGCCACTGTTCCTTAATGAACTTGGTCATTTGAAAATAAAAAAAGTTAACATACCAGTTCACTTGCGTTTGCTTATATCCTCACATTATGGAATTTGGCGTTATTTCGCTAGGAGTTATTTCACTGCACCAATGTTCATACTTCTGTCCCATACAATAATACTGGGATGATTTAGGTCTTGTATAAAACTTCCTTGGTGTTTCGAGTGAGAGCCTTACTGAAATCCTTTCTTAGTTTTAAAGAAAAAGCGGTTTTCAAGCCTGATTCATTGATTTATCCTGCACTGGTGTCATTGCGTACGATGTTATAAGATACTTGAGATAACCTTTGTGTCAAAGATTCGTTCCCTGATTCGTGCTGATCCCCAAACAGAAAACAAAGATTAACCAAAAATGAAACAAATCTACAATCTATTTGTTATTAACCTTTAATCCAATATATGTAGGAAAATAGGGTATCTATGTTTTACGGTCCTGAAATATTCTGTACGAAAAATATCCGGAGAGAAATATGGTCACCATATTCAGGGTTTAATTCGTACACAATCTGACTTGTTGGTTTCCAGATCATTAAACTGTCAATCTAATTGGTCATTCCTCCAGTACTTTAGATGATTGACCGGAAAGACTCGAAGCAATAGCGAAAAGAAGACTTCCGCTAAAAAAAAAAACAACAGTCACAAATGTCACAATTTAACCAAAATTAAGCCCTTAATTCGATAAAAAATGCAGTTAGGTGCTAACAACCAATCTTGCTGAAAAACCTTGTAAGTATAGAAGACTGAGATGCACTCTTGATTATAAACAACATTTCAAACCTTAACGTAAGGAAATCATAAACAAGTTCTGTACTGTATAAAAACATCAATAGAAGTAAATAACGGTTTTTTTTTTGTAATCAAAGACAATTCCATAAATTAAATCTTAAAAAAAAAATCCCCAGAAACATTCCTATGGTTAAAATAAATAATTTGTCACCATGAATCTGTTAATTAAATTTAATTGCTCAAAGTGAACGTTATTTTTTTCCAACTTACACAACCGTGACTTAATTAAAGACATCCTCTAAATTTCAAAGACAACTGCAAAAGCTAAAATCAAATTGAAACCCATGACAAGTAAAAAAAAAAAAAAAAATGAAAACAACAACAGAAAAAAAATTTAAAAATAATAATGAAACGCTTCACCAAGGAGATGCAAGAAAGCCCACCCCTCCCCCATCCTTCATCCCCCAATGCCCGCAAACACGGATCATCAGCACACCGTAATATCCGCACCAACGCTTCAAAATAATATTTTTTAATTACCACGTAATAGCACTTTAAGCAGCCTAAGCAACCGGTGAATAAAGTCTAATTTACTTAATTGCGAGAAAGAATCTAATCGATTAAGGTGCCTTGTTATAGTCTAAGGGGGAGATATGGGTGCGGTGCTATGGTGTGGTGGTTATGGTAAGCGCGAAATATTACCACTGCCGCCGGCTCTTGGGTATCTAACGAAGCGGAACACGTTCCACGAGAAATCTCTTCACAGAGAACGATATTAACCTATCTACGCTATATACGTACCAAAAGACGAGAATGGTTTGCGAAAGAATGCCTGCGAGTAATTCTTTTTTTTCACGTGGCTTCCACTTGAGCCAACCCTCTCTCGTCAGCAAGAAACATTAGGACAACATGCTTTTTCCATATAGTACCTAGAAAGCAGTATAGCAGGTTTTAACTGGAGAAATTGAAATACCAGAATATCCCTACCCCATAGTACTGTATCCAGTCTTGCTTTTCTAGAGGCAGAGAGTTCTTAAAATTTTTTAATAGAACAATAAACTCATAACCTAAAAGTGGATGCGTCTTTTTACAATTTCATTCTTTTTTATATTCCTTTCATCTTTTATTTATTTCTAGCTAGGTTGTGAGGTTCATTCGCCTTTCGGCCCGTACCGTACATAAAACAGAACATAGAGAGAGGTACATAATAATGATCCCTGTCGATTGCTCGATGCTCCATAAACATATACACCCAGTCGACTTTGAAGTTTCCCTGAAGCCCTTAAAGCTATCGTCGATGAGCTCTCGAAATGGCTCACTACTTTAACGAGAAGAGGTAAGCAAAAGTGTGTAAGCCTTTTTCCATGTTGTAGGTATATGATGTGTTGTTGGAAAACATGTGCTTTAAAAGCCTGATGGAGTGCTGTACACTCAACACACTAGGTTGCGATTGCGATTTGCGATACCTACAGAAAATGGGGTTGTGAAGAGAGCTGATATCTGCAGCTTGTGTCATAGCGTCCTTTACCATACTTTGAAAAACTCTCTGGGTGGTTTGATAATGTTGCAATGTCGATGTTGTCGTGCCTAATCTGGATTCTGGAAGTCTCGCGTGGATTCCTCTTGTTTGAGTGGCTGTTTGAAGAGGCTCATTTCAATAAGAATCAATACAAAGTGAACTTATTTCTGACATTTTTTGTTTGTTTTTATTTGCGAGAGAGTATACCTTTGTGTTAATCAGGAGTTTTTTTTTTTTTTTTTTTTTTAATTGACATGATGAAGAGGTGTGTTTGGGGAATTAAATACAAAACAAAAAAATAATCAAAAGAAAAACTTTCAAATTTTCTTGTGCGTCTAGACGATTTTTCTTTTTTTTCTTTTTTAAATTTTTGTTTAAAAACATTTTTTGTTCGTCAATTTTTTTTTTATTAGAACTTGAACCTTTGGTGAAGGTGAATCGTGAATCGAGGCAAACATTTTCTTTTATTGGAAACACACACAAAAGACATCAAATAGGTAGGCACACACATTCAAATGCGATACTTAAAGGCAATTGGCTTCATTTATTTCTAAAAGTAAAGTTACCAAAGAATACCTATACAAAGAAACAAGAAATGAGTACTTTGAATGAGAATGAAAAAAATAATTAAATAATAAAATTAAATGTTTTTTTTTTTTCAGAACTGATTTTTCGAGAAGTTTGATTTAAAATTCATCTTGTTTGTTATTGAGTTTTTAGGCCTTTAGATGGAAGGACTGAATGATAGTGACATTTGGAGATTGAATACCTATATAGTTCTTCTTGAGTAAGATGCCCAACCCATGGGATCGATTGCATTCGTTACGTCGCGTAAATAAATAAATTATTTCTGATTCGTTACCAGCTCGCATTTTTGCATTAATAACATATTTCAGTATGTATTTATGTATCTCGCAAACAAAAACCATTTTAAACAGTATAATAACTTTGTAATAACCAATCATAAAAAGCTGTTGTATGGCGTATGAGTTTTTTTTTTCACTCGATATCGGAAAACTAAAACTTTCATAAAATTTCGTTAAGTTCGAACTTAATTTTTTTTTTTTCAAAAGCAGATATTCAATCTAAATTATTTAGTGCAAACTATTACAGAATTAGACGGTGTACTACATATATTAAGCCGAGTACATACTTGTGAAGCAAGTCGTGAAGTGAATTCATACAATTTTTGTTTTTGTTTTTTTTTTTCCAATTTTCAAATAAATTTTTTTCGAAAAATATATGAGGAGAGTTCACACGAAGGTTCACGGGTGGCCAAAAAAAATGTTTGGATTCACTTCACGACTTGCTTCGCCAAGTATGTAGGTACTAGGCTTTAAAACTTAATAATAAATTGCACGACTGGGTTCGCACAAAAAAAAAAATTTTTGATTATATTTTTTAAAAATTCAAAAAAGTGTTTTTTGAAAAATTTTAAATTTTTTTAAATAACGATAGTTAAAAAGTGTCTGTACAAAAATTTTGGTCGAAATATGTTTTGTCGTTTACGAGAAATTCATAAATCAAAAAAAACCGTTCTATGGCAGGTACCGTTAATAACGGTTCAAAAAAATATTTTTTTTATTTAAAAGAAAGCTTTTATGTGCTTCACTACACAAAAAAATTTTAATCAAAATCGTTAGAGCCGTTTTTGAAAAAAATTAACTTTTCTATTTCCGTTATATGACAGGTGCCGTTAGTTTTGGTCTTAAAAAATTTTTTTTTTCAATTTGTCCTCTAAGGAATAACCCAAGACTCTTAACTACCAAGTTTGAAGGAAATCGCTCCATTAGTTTAGGCTGTATCTCGAGGTACACACAGACAGACAGACAGACAGACAGACAGACAGAATTGCCGGACCCACTTTTTTGGCATTCTCCATCATCGTAATGTCATGTAAAATTGTTATCTCGAGTTCGATTTTTTTTACGAATCCTAAACTTGCCCTATAGGCTATAGTACCTATATCGCAAGTAAAAAAATTCAAAATAGTATTTGCAAGATTTCAAAAAAAAAAAAAATACTTAAAATTTCAATACATAACTCTCTATTAAAAAAATTATGATTTATATCACAATAACCTGAAATCTTACTTACAGAAGAACACTAACGAAAAAAAACCTGGCACCGATAAAAATGAGACCTAATGGCTTGAAAGGGCATCAATCGTAGATAACAAATATGCATTTTCAGACAAAATTTTTTTCAGAGAACCCAGATTATCTTGGTTTTAGTTCCATGAGATATAGCATTCAAAAATACTCTAAGGAAATTTTTAAAAACTGTTAGAGGTACAATTAAAAATTCAATTGAACTCAACTCCAATGCTTTTCGCCCAGGTATGAGAGTGGGCTCATCAGTCATACCTGGCTTAAACGAATTATAGTTAACGTCAGTTGAACTTTTGAATTATATTCAATCACTCCGCTTAAAATAAATAAAATGCACGACTGGGTCGCACGTACTTGCTCTTGTAGTTCAAAGTATCTTTATCTTAAATATTTATTGGAAATTTAAGATTTTGTTTAGTGTGGAGAAAAAAATTTTTTGGAATTTTTTTTACATTTTGCACTTCAAAATTATGTTTGTAAATTTTGAATAAAATTGAATTTGTTGAAATATATGAACTTAAAAAATATGTCAATTTTTGAAAAACGGCAACGCCATATTTCCGTTCTCCGAATTTTATGAGAAAAACTAAAAACGCAGTTTTGTTAGAATCAATAAGAGTATTACGTACACCAAATTTAATCAAAATCGTTAGAGCCGTTTTCGAGAAAGTTGCAATACCTCGAAAACGTTATATGGGAGATATGCGTTAAAAAAGAGATAGGTATTAAAAAAATAAAAAAAAAACGGGTCCAGGGAATTACGTAAAAATCATCTGTACCAAGTTTCAAGTAAATCCATCCATCCACTTAGGCCCTAGCTCGATGTACAGATGGACGCACACACGCACACACGCACAGACCGACGGACGGCATGACGAAAACTGCTTTTTTGATCTTCTCCATCATCGTAATGTTGGTTTTGATTAAAACCTCGAATTTTTTTTTCTACACGAAACCAATACTTGCCCTATAGAGCAAGTAAAAATAGTTTTCATTATTATTTTTGTTTGTTGAAGAGGTAGGTACTTCTTGGAACTTTTCGAAAATACAAAAAAAAAATATAGGCAGATTTGTTATTTTTTTAACCTGAAACAAATTTGTTTCGCCCCGTTTTAAATGTAATTTTTTTCCTCTTAGGCTCAATTTATTCACACGCCATTAAATTTAAAGTCGCCATTTAAAAATTGAAATTTTAACATTTGTAAGCGATTTGACAGTTTTACAATTTTTAATGGAGATTTTAAATATAATGGAGAGTGCATAAATTGAGCCTTAGTAGTTGAAGTTATGTTATATTTCTATCAAGTAGTGGAGTAACTAAAGGAAATTATTAGGGAACCCGGCCGAACAGCTCTGATTTTACCGATTTTTTTTTTTCAAACGTAGGTAATTAAAAATACTTTAAAGTCTATTAGATTAAAAATTGCCGATGTTGCCGTATTGTTTTTTAAAATTAAAATTAAATTTTTTTTTGAACAAAACCATTTTTTTTTGCTTAAATTTCATAAAACAAATGATAGCAAAAGATTCTCTAGGTAATTTAAGGAAAAAAAATATTTGATAGTAAAAGACAATCTTCCATCGTTTAAGCGATAAATGCAATTTTTTCACAAACTGACTTCAAACACAAAAATATTTTGAACACAACGGCAACACCTACAATATTTACAGAGACGTTTTTAAAAAGCTAGAATCTCATTTCTATCTGTACAATTTAAATCCACTAAATTTAACCAAGAGTTTTTGAATGAATGGTCAAAAAACTCAACATTTTGGAAAAAACACGTTATTAAAAAATTTAAAATGGCTTTTTATCAAATTTTTAGTAGTAAAATATGAATATATTTTTAAAAAAATTTTGGCCATAAATATTATCAGTTGAATACCGAAGAGGAAAAGGTAATATATGTTACAGTTTTGAAAAAAAAAAAAAATATAAAAATTACTTCAATTTCATTGGATTTTTTTGATAAAAACTGAATTTTTGCATTGCAATAATTGATTTTCTCTAAGATTTTGGTTAAAGAACTTTAAACTTTTGCTATTTAATTTTCAACAACAAGGGCTATTGAATAAATAAAAAATAATTTTATATTTAAATGTTGAACTTAAAAAAAAATATATTAAATTTTTTTTTTCAAAACTTCTATTAAAAAAAGTTCTTCAAAAATTAAATACTTTTTAATTTTTTTCAGAAACTGTAATACATATGGACATTTCCTTTTATAATTTCAAAACATCATAAATGTGACCAAAATTACTTGAAAAATAAATAAATAAAATTACGAAAAAGTTTTAAAAACGACATGTTAAAATTTTTTCAATAATTTTTTTTTTTTTTCAAAAATCTGAGTTCAATTACAATTCTTTCAAAAGCCCTTCATTCAATTTACTTAATTTTAATTTTACAAATATGAATAAGCTTGTAGCTTTTTAAAAATGTATATTTAAATATTGTAGGTGTTGCCGTTATGTTCAAATATTTTTTTTGTGTTTGAAGTCAATTAATAAGAAAATTGCATCTATCTCTTAAACGATGGAAGATTGTCCCTCTCTCCAATATATTTTGTTTGCCTTAAATTTTCTAGACAATCTTTTGGAATCAATTAATCTATGAAATTTTAGCAACATTTTTGAAAAAAAAAGTTTTTTGTTCAAAAAAATCTTCAATTAAATTTAAAAAATCAAAACGGCAACACCGGCAATTTTTAATCTATAGACTTTAAAGTATTTTTAATTTCCAACGTTTGAAAAAAAAAGATCATCATTAGGGGGGAAATCCCTCTGGAATTTTTTATTTTTGCATTATTTTTTTTTTGCGTAATAAATTTATTTATCAACCGAAGAAACTATTTTCAGTGGTCTTAGCCTTAAATGAAGCCTCAAAAGTGCCTAGATAGTCCCGAAACCAATGCGCTCCGAACCTACCATAGTACGAAAACAAAAACTTTAAACGCATTTTTTTCGAAACTAGTTTTTTTCCACGCCGTGCAATGTAACTCAAAAACTAATGAAGCTATCGACTTAAAATTTGAAGCAAATTACTCCTTAAGTTATTGGCCACAACATGAACCTAAAAGTTGAATAAAATTTGTACAGTAAATATTTTTTTTAACTACTTCTTTGTAAAAAAAAACATGTTTTTTTCGTTTTTTTTGATTTCTAATTTTTATTTTAATTTAAATTTAGGTTCATGCAATGCGTACTCATATCGTCTTTTTTCATATATCCTTTTTGATTTAAGATGATTTCCTGGACCTGTGCATTGCACGGCGTAAACTAGAGGCGTCAACTTTTAAAGGCTCCAGAGCCGCCATTTTGTTTTTTTTTTTTCATTTCAAAAATTTTTTTTTCAATACTAAATAATGTCAGTAATATCTTGTGAACAATAACCTGAGAGTGGACTGTATAGTTTTACTTTCAATTATTAAATTATAAATAAATAAAACAGAGTTATTTGGTTTTAGTTGGACTGCTCGTGGCACGTCCTTTTTATTGAATATCTTTTTACGACTGACATTTTTGACTGAGGAAAATGAGAGGAGGAAAAAGAAGGATGCAACACACACGATCGTTGCCTGGTGTTGTTGGTTGTTAAGGAAAAAGAGATACACACAGCTTGTTCGCTGATCGCCTGTTCCTTTGAGATGTTGTGTTTGTTAAGAGGCTTCTCCTGCACGTAGGCACGGATTATTTAACATCCTGCCCACTTTAAACCTTCGGTTTAATAATTGATGATTGTTGATCTTCGATGCGTTGGGTGGGGGCTTCTTCCGAATAGCATTTGCTCAAGGACATTGGGAAAACATTGGCGCCCCTTCGTGTATATGCCAATGAAAAAACCAAGTCGATTCGGGTATTATGTAATGAATTTATCACAATGACTGAGGAAATCGTGGTTCACATAGACCTCCAGGCTGAAAGTCTATTGGATGCCTTGGAGATTGTGATGCAATTCTATTAGACGAAAAAAAATCTTTTTTGCTGCTCCATCTTGCTAGTTTTTCTGTGCAATATATAGATTCTAATATTCAGGCTTGTATTGTTTTTCCGCGATGTCTGCTGAACAATGAACAATTTGAGTGGTTCAAATTTTAAAATTTTTTGGTGTTGAAAACTTTTGCATTTTTATTTGCTGCCTTTGGTTAATGCTGGCAATTGATGAGGTGTTCTTGTTGTACTTTTGTTTTGTGGTTATGTAACCAGCTGGGCAAAGCTAGGCGCATTTTCAACATTGTGGTGGTGTTGGGAGTATAACGGTTCGCTGTTGATAGTGTTATGAAATCAGACGCTATCGTTCTTGTTGCTTTGTAGCTATGCTGATCCCGTTACTGCTAGTCTTGATTTATTGCTGCTTCAACGGAAGAGATACCTGCTTTTCCTGATAAGCATTTTGACGGAATGATTTGCTGCCATTGGTAAGCTGCATCGTGTGCTTTGTGTTGTGGGTTTGATCTGCCTATGAGCAGACGTCCCTGCCCACTTTGATTCTACAGAATCAAGAGAATTGATTGGTGTTGGTGTTCCCAACAACTTCTCTCGTTGGAAATTCTCGGAAAGAAAAGAAAATAAACATAATATTTAGGGCCAATTTTTCAATAGTCAGTTAAACAGTCAGTTAGTACTTATTACTAAGGATAGAGAAAAAATCAATTTTTCAACAAGCAGATATAGCTTATTCCTAAGAATAAAACTATCTGCTTCTTTCAGAGACGAATAAAAATTATTCTAAGGAATAATCTCAACAGAATTATTGTGTCAGTTGTCAAAGCTGTTTTGAAAGAATTTTGAAAAAAATACAGTGGAACACAAGAAAACAAAAACAATCATGAATAAAAATGACGTTTAATTTTAAATATTTTTGAATTTGACAATTTTTTTTTTGTTATTCTGTAGAATAAATTATTCTTGATTGAAAAATTCAATGTTTTTATCTGATTGTTTATGAGCCTAATAACATTATTCGTCGAACAGTTAACTGACTGTTTATTAGGAGATTGAAAAATTGGCTCTTAGTCATGCTTCCTATTTCAAGGAATGTATATTATAATGTTTTTATGTAAATGTTTGAAATATGTATGTTTTTGAGTATTTAATATTTTGTTTTATAATGTGAACTGATTGTTGCGGATTGAACTTTGTCTCTTGAACAAATGATTCATTCTGTCTTCATGAAAGAATGTACGCTGGGATGAATTTTGTCTCATGAACAAATGATTCACCCTGGCGAACGCACACTCGAAATGGAACTGTGAAAAGGATGCCCTTCGTAGGCAATCTGCTTTCCTGGAAGAATGTGCGTTTTGTAAGAACGCACACTCAAAATAAAAGGTTTAAAAGCAATTGCTGATTGTTGACTCTTTGGCAAACTAATTTTGAAAACGGTATTTTTTTAAACCCATTGAAAATAGAGATAAATCATATTTAAATTTAAGTCAGTAAAAAAGAATATAGATGCATACATGAAGATGTAAATGTTTTAGCGTATTTGTTCTGCATGATACTTTAAAGATTTTCTATGATATGATTTTGCTTGGTTTGCTTAAGATTATTTATTGAGCATGTTTTATGACTCTGCTTCCAAGAATTTGATTCCTAGGTTAATTTGTGTTATTTGAAAATAACCAATTGAACAGGTTTTGCATAGGTGTGAATGAAAACTTTTGGTTTTATAAATTTATTATTTTTCAATTGCTTAACCTTTTTGTTATTATGGATATAAAATGCAATGGATCTGATATAGCTGCCTTTTCTAGAGCAGTTTTAATGGAATATTAATTTTTTTTTATTATGTACACACGTGTTTGAGGTGTTTTGTATTGGTGAACATTTGACTGATTTTCGATTGAATTGTGCCTCTTGAATAAATGTTTCATCCTAGTTTCATGTTAGAATGCACGCCGGGATGAATTTGTCTCATGAACAAATGATTCACCCTGCGAACGCAAACTCAAAATGAAATTGTGAAAAGAACACCCTATGTAGGCGATCTGCTTTTCTGTAAGAATGAACGTTTTGTAAGAACGTACACTCAAAATTGAATTGTGAAAAGGACACCCTATGTAGGTGATCTGCTTTTCTGCAAGAATGTACGCTCGGATGAATTTTGTCTCATGAACAAATGATTCATCTTGCGAACGTACACTCAAAATTGAATTGTGAAAAGGACACCCTATGTAGGTGATCTGCTTTTTTGCAAGAATGTACGCTCGGATGAACTTTGTCTCATGAACAAATGATTCATCTTGCAAACGCACACTCAAAATGGATTTGAGAAAAGGACACCCTATGTAGGCGATCTGCTTTCCTGCAAGAATGTACGTTTTGTAGGAACGTGCACTCAAAATGGAATTGAGAAAAGGACACCCTATGTAGGCGATCTGCTTTCCTGCAAGAATGTACGTTTTGTAGGAACGT
Organism: Episyrphus balteatus; assembly: GCF_945859705.1. NCBI lineage: Eukaryota > Metazoa > Arthropoda > Insecta > Diptera > Syrphidae > Episyrphus > Episyrphus balteatus. The sequence continues at coordinate 84,453,275 of NC_079136.1, read as the reverse complement.
GCACTCAAAATGGAATTGAGAAAAGGACACCCTATGTAGGCGATCTGCTTTCCTGCAAGAATGTACGCTCGGATGAACTTTGTCTCATGAACAAATGATTCATCTTGCAAACGCACACTCAAAATTGATTTGAGAAAAGGACACCCTATGTAGGCGATCTGCTTTCCTGCAAGAATGCACGTTTTGTAAGAACGTGCACTCAAAATGGAATTGAGAAAAGGACACCCTATGTAGGCGATCTGCTTTCCTGCAAGAATGTGCGCTCGGATGAACTTTGTCTCATGAACAAATGATTCATCTTGCAAACGCACACTCAAAATGGATTTGAGAAAAGGACACCCTATGTAGGTGATCTGCTTTCCTGCAAGAATGTACGTTTTGTAGGAACGTGCACTCAAAATGGAATTGAGAAAAGGACACCCTATGTAGGTGATCTGCTTTCCTGCAAGAATGTACGTTTTGTAGGAACGTGCACTCAAAATGGAATTGAGAAAAGGACACCCTATGTAGGCGATCTGCTTTCCTGCAAGAATGTACGCTCGGATGAACTTTGTCTCATGAACAAATGATTCATCTTGCAAACGCACACTCAAAATGGATTTGAGAAAAGGACACCCTATGTAGGCGATCTGCTTTCCTGCAAGAATGTACGCTCGGATGAACTTTGTCTCATGAACAAATGATTCATCTTGCAAACGCACACTCAAAATGGATTTGAGAAAAGGACACCCTATGTAGGTGATCTGCTTTCCTGCAAGAATGTACGTTTTGTAGGAACGTGCACTCAAAATGGAATTGAGAAAAGGACACCCTATGTAGGCGATCTGCTTTCCTGCAAGAATGCACGTTTTGTAAGAACGTGCACTCAAAATGGAATTGAGAAAAGGACACCTTATGTAGGCGATCTGCTTTCCTGCAAGAATGTACGCTCGGATGAACTTTGTCTCCTGAACAAATGATTCATCTTGCAAACGCACACTCAAAATGGATTTGAGAAAAGGACACCCTATGTAGGCGATCTGCTTTCCTGCAAGAATGCACGTTTTGTAAGAACGTGCACTCAAAATGGAATTGAGAAAAGGACACCCTATGTAGGCGATCTGCTTTCCTGCAAGAATGTACGCTCGGATGAACTTTGTCTCATGAACAAATGATTCATCTTGCAAACGCACACTCAAAATGGATTTGAGAAAAGGACACCCTATGTAGGCGATCTGCTTTCCTGCAAGAATGTACGCTCGGATGAACTTTGTCTCATGAACAAATGATTCATCTTGCAAACGCACACTCAAAATGGATTTGAGAAAAGGACACCCTATGTAGGTGATCTGCTTTCCTGCAAGAATGTACGTTTTGTAGGAACGTGCACTCAAAATGGAATTGAGAAAAGGACACCCTATGTAGGCGATCTGCTTTCCTGCAAGAATGTACGCTCGGATGAACTTTGTCTCATGAACAAATGATTCATCTTGCAAACGCACACTCAAAATGGATTTGAGAAAAGGACACCCTATGTAGGCGATCTGCTTTCCTGCAAGAATGTACGCTCGGATGAACTTTGTCTCATGAACAAATGATTCATCTTGCAAACGCACACTCAAAATGGATTTGAGAAAAGGACACCCTATGTAGGCGATCTGCTTTCCTGCAAGAATGCACGTTTTGTAAGAACGTGCACTCAAAATGGAATTGAGAAAAGGACACCCTATGTAGGCGATCTGCTTTCCTGCAAGAATGTGCGCTCGGATGAACTTTGTCTCATGAACAAATGATTCATCTTGCAAACGCACACTCAAAATGGATTTGAGAAAAGGACACCCTATGTAGGTGATCTGCTTTCCTGCAAGAATGTACGTTTTGTAGGAACGTGCACTCAAAATGGAATTGAGAAAAGGACACCCTATGTAGGTGATCTGCTTTCCTGCAAGAATGTACGTTTTGTAGGAACGTGCACTCAAAATGGAATTGAGAAAAGGACACCCTATGTAGGCGATCTGCTTTCCTGCAAGAATGTACGCTCGGATGAACTTTGTCTCATGAACAAATGATTCATCTTGCAAACGCACACTCAAAATGGATTTGAGAAAAGGACACCCTATGTAGGCGATCTGCTTTCCTGCAAGAATGTACGCTCGGATGAACTTTGTCTCATGAACAAATGATTCATCTTGCAAACGCACACTCAAAATGGATTTGAGAAAAGGACACCCTATGTAGGTGATCTGCTTTCCTGCAAGAATGTACGTTTTGTAGGAACGTGCACTCAAAATGGAATTGAGAAAAGGACACCCTATGTAGGCGATCTGCTTTCCTGCAAGAATGTACGCTCGGATGAACTTTGTCTCATGAACAAATGATTCATCTTGCAAACGCACACTCAAAATGGATTTGAGAAAAGGACACCCTATGTAGGCGATCTGCTTTCCTGCAAGAATGTACGCTCGGATGAACTTTGTCTCATGAACAAATGATTCATCTTGCAAACGCACACTCAAAATGGATTTGAGAAAATAACAAAAGTGTAAAAGTCAAATAACATCCCTGGTGGTCAAATTAACGCATGCAATTTATCCTTAAAGAAAACAAATGAAATATATAAGTGAAATTTGAGTTTGGGTGGGAGTGAACCTTATATGCGTCTGTATTTGTTTTGTTGGTTTTTAAAATATTTTGTTGTCTCAATATAACCTGGTATATATTATTTGCATTATTTTATTGTTTATTTTGCCTCTTATTATGAACTAAAATGTGCATTAAAATTGGATTGGTTTGGCCCCTTTTTTTTTGTATTCGTTTTGTTTTGCTCTTTATATATTTCAGCTTGCTTTAATTCCTTTTTGTAATTTTATAAATAGTAGGTATATAAACGCTTACGTATTTATTGCTACAAAAGAACGAAATGAATTTGTGTATCATGCATAAAAGTTCCGATCTTAAAAGCATTACAAGTTTTTCTTATAAAATGAAAAGCCTTATTTTTGTTTGTTTGTCAATATTTTCAATGACTCAAGAGGATTTTAAAGAAAAACTACTTAAATCAAGTTGTGACATGAATAATTTGTTTAACAACAATCCAAAGGTCTCACTCCAACCCAAACAAGTAGGTAGATAATTATCCTACCAACCACATCGAGTAAACAAAAAAAATTCAATTCAACCCTGACAGATCTAAACCTCAAACTCACCGCGCAAAAGGACATTTTTCGAGACAAAAGTAGCGCGAAAATAAAACACAAAATAATTCCTAATTTCCTCGGCGATCTAAGATTATGATTCCTGCCTGCAAAACACAAATTCCCAATCGTAACCAAAAAAAAAATAAAAAGGGTTATGAGCCAACTTTAAGTTGTGTACCTATGCGACAAAAAATGTAAATAAGTATACCTACTTTCTTGATGGTGGAAAGCAAAGTTCTTTACTACACACAAAAAGAACTATGAAAATGACCTAACGGGGTTTTCTTTCTTAACCGCTGCACGGCATACCACAACAACGATGCAAATAGATTTGATATTTTCCAAGATGAAGAGTGTGCAAACCTATCATCCATGTTTTTTTTTTTTTATTTTGAGGCAACAAGTGCACAAGCGCAGGTAGAATTTTAACTTGATGAAATTTGTCTTCACCAAAAAGAAATTTAACTTGATGAAATGCGTATTCTTTTTATTTTAGTTTCATCATAGTAGGTATATTACATACACTATATAGGTACATGTGCAAAGTAATGTGTGTTTAAATAATGTAGGTACCTACACCAATCGTTCATCATGTTTTTTTTTTATATAAAATCGGTACCTTGATATGCGTACCTAATTCTTTTTGTTATATTTATCAATGAATTATACCTAGATAGTTCCGTACCTACTTCAAAACAAATTTGCATTCCTTTTTGTACCTCTCGGCTGTCTCATGCATTTGCTCAAACATAATTAAATTTAGCATTACTTTATTTGCTGGGCATAGGGACCCAGAATCAGAATAAAAACTTGGACGTCTACCCAAAATAAAGAAAAAAGGCAATACCTACAAATATCCGAAGCTAAAACGGCGCGAGATTATAAGTATCTAATAAAAACCAACATCATCTAGACTTCAAAAAGAAATTCTAACGATCCTGTGCGCCTTCCCATGTGCTGGATGGAAGAATCACAAATCTACCTGCGGCATAAAAACAATTTTCTATCGGAACGAACAACAACAAAAAGGGTAATGTGCAGTGACACGCGACACAAATAATGTAGGTATCGCTAAATGTATGACGAAAACAAAATTCTTGCTAAACACAGAAAAAAGGACTATGGAGATGACCTAACGGGGTTTTCTTTTCCCACAGCTGCAACCCACCAAGCATACAAAATATATAGAGAAAAGAATAGATCTTGAAGGCATGAATGTTCAAGTAAATATGTAGATCTTTTGCGTATAGTGCAAAAAATATCAAAAAATCCACTTACATGGAAATATGTGTATACTTCGGTGGTTGATGCTTGTATTGTGTACATAATAGCCCGTGTCTCTTGTTATGTGAATTTTTTTTTTTTGTTTTTTTTTTTTTTATATTGAACCGCGGCGGTGTTTCCTTTTACTAATTACACTGGTCAACAAAATTTAACTTTTTTTTTGCCACAAGAACCAAAATATACTTTTCTAGTAGTTTTTGAGGTGCTGAATCCGAATCTGAAGTCAGAAAAATTTGATTGGCCTTCGCTTTTGAAATATTACCGTTAGAAAATGTCAAAAAACGTAATTTTGGCTGTTTTCGAGGTTCTGTTTTTATGTGGGGTAATTCATTAAAAACAAATTTGTAACGGTTATTATAAGAACATATATTCTTCTTTCAAAAACTGTTTAAATTTTCCCGATATCTCTTTTATTGCTCGAGATATCTTAAGTTTCATTTAATAAGTCAAAGAGAAACTAAACTTAATCTAAAGTTTAAGTCACTGGTCACAGAATTTTTGCCACAAGAACCAAAATATACTTTTCTGAAGGTTTTCGAGTTGCTGAACTCAAATCCGCAATCGGAAAAATTCTATTAGCCTCCGTTCTTGAAATATAACCGTTATAAAAAAAACCCTTTTTTGCATTTTATAACGGTAATATTTTAAGAACGAAGGCTAATAAAATTTTTCTGATTGTGGATTCGAGTTCAGCAACCCAAAAACCTTCAGAAAAGTATATTTTGATTCTTGTGGCAAAAAAAGTGTAATTTGGTTGGCCAGTGTTGTTGCTGATTCAAAGACCGCTACTTAAATTTTTAATATCTCGGGCTATAAAAGAGATATCGAAAAGATTAAAACATTTTTTGAAAGAATAAAACTAGCTCTTAAAAGCACCGTTACAAATTTATTCACAATTAATTACTCCACATAAAAACATAACCTCGAAAACAGCCAAAATTACGTTTTTTTACATTTTCTAACGGTAATATTTCAAAAACAAAGGCCAATCAAATTTTTCTGACTTCAGATTCGACTTCAGCACCCCAAAAACTACTAGAAAAGTATATTTTGGTTCTTGTGGCAAAAACCTTGTTGACCAGTGTTATTTCTTTCATTATTTTTTTTTTATTGTAGGTATGCGTTAATTTCATTTCATATCAAGTACCTTAATATTTTCTATGTAAAGGTATGCAGATGTACATACGTATGCACGTCTTTATGCACCTAGGATATATTTTTACTCGTCAGGATTTTTTTTTTACTTCTGATGACAGGTAGGTGTATAACCAAGAGGTAGGTACCAACCTAGGTATATCTATATATCAGTGGGAATTTTGTTTGTAAGCCATGGAATTAATATCCAATAAAAACTAAAAATGATCAATGTGCCTATACCCTTGCATGCTAAAACTTAGTTAGATTATTAGGTAGACTACCCACATTTTTTTTTATTTTATTGGAAATCGAATTTGGATATTCTTTTTTTTTTTAAAACATCTAATTGGGATAATTCTCCCATGTACAATAGGTATACCATTTGTTTTGTTTATTATTTGCCTGAAGAGATTTGGTTGAATGGTTCTATTTTGAAATTTTTAATATCATGAATTTGCAAAGACTGTTATGTATGTAAATTGATATTAACGACTTGATATGACACATCCTTTAGAAACGCATTTGTATGTAATGTATGTAGGTATTTTTTTAAAATTATTTTTAATATTCCCCAATTAAAGCAAAAATAAATGTCAAATGGTGGGAGGGCGTGGAAATGTTTTTTTTTTTTTTTTTGTTTTAAGTTAAGCTCATGATAGGTATGTACATATGTATGTAGTACATATTACACATATTATGCACATATGTATTTGACAAATAAAAATATGTAAATGGTGAATTGCATTGGTACATATTACTTACTTGTATAGGTAGGTATACTTATCTTGATTAATTGTCTGTGAAATGATTTAAGGAATTGTACAATTGATTTATCCAAGATCTGCTTCTTGAATTTCCCTTTCGATTGACCTCCTTTGAAGATCCACGTGTAGCACAATCACATTTATATAAGTTTGTATGTATTGGTATTTTTGTTCTTATGTATGCTTGTTTTTAAACTCGCGAATGTTTTTTTTTTTTTTTTTTTTTTTGTTATTATTCTTGTTTGTCTTTTTTCTGCACACGCGAGGACTTTTTTTTTTTGTTTGTTGCTGTTATTCCTTTTTGTTTCACTGCTTTTCAATTTAGCTCTTTTTTTTTTTACACTCACTACCGTTTTCACTCTAGTGTGATTATGGTAATATTACGATATTTACTTTGCAAGACAACTTAACATAGGTAATATATACCATAAATTTGGTTCTTAGTAATATTTTAAAAAGGTGCGGAGTTCACTTTTCGGCTTCGATGGACCGTGAACAATAACCTGAGAGTGGACTGTATAGTTTTACTTTCAATTATTAAATTATAAATAAATAAAACAGAGTTATTTGGTTTTAGTTGGACTGCTCGTGGCACGTCCTTTTTATTGAATATCTTTTTACGACTGACATTTTTGACTGAGGAAAATGAGAGGAGGAAAAAGAAGGATGCAACACACACGATCGTTGCCTGGTGTTGTTGGTTGTTAAGGAAAAAGAGATACACACAGCTTGTTCGCTGATCGCCTGTTCCTTTGAGATGTTGTGTTTGTTAAGAGGCTTCTCCTGCACGTAGGCACGGATTATTTAACATCTTGTCTTTTTCCAAATTTCAATAAGTGCTTTCAGTTTTTCATAAAAATATATTGAAAAAGGTGTCGTCCAGAGGGATTTCCCCCCTTTAGTTACTCTACTAAAGATTTATGTAAATTATTTTTATTTTAATGCTAGTAGTTAAAGTTTTAAAAACATTGATTCAATTCAATGTTTCGGCAGCTGAACTTCAACGTATCTGTCAAGAAGCAAGCATTTTACATATGTAGATTTGAAGAAGTTCATTGTAAAAGTTTTATTTTGAATTAAAAATTATTTTTGCATAGTCCTTTGTCTTTTTGTAATCCTGCAAGAAGAGGATATTGTAGTTGAGTGTTGTTTTAATGCATCAGAGATTTTTTTATTTAACTTTTTTGTTGAAAATTTAATATGTAATGTAAGCATTCATTAAAAC